>NW_024757540.1:0-1599 GCF_018991925.1 Homarus americanus | reverse complement strand
CATAGAAATATTAATATATGAGTTAAAACTTGTCACGAGATATTAAATGACTGGAATATATGTCATAAATAAAAAATATCATTTGAAACTTAGCACCATAACAACTTGCATATAATTGCAATACTTCTCAACAGCAACTCAGAATTGAGCACTGGGCACTCATGATAAAGAACATTTCCCAAAACTAGTGCCACGGCCGAACATACCTCCTGTCTGTTAAGTAATGCTCGAGTGCTGTGGGAAAATAAATGGGCAGATTATTGCATCAAAATTCTACAAGTGTTAATGAACCTCATTCAAACTCTCTACCTCAAATTACTATTGCAGGTATCATTGCAATAACTTTTAAACAAGACTGCTTTTTAGAACATGTGTTTTCTAACTTCGCTCAAGGTATTTCTTTGAACTTATTTCCTTTTCCCGCAAAACCACAAAATTGTACATTGGAAAATAGGAACAAAAATTATTAGCAATCTAAATATTAGTACAGTGGAATAGTTATTAAATACCCCTTTAGAGAAATAATTTAACTCACAGTTAAAAAAACCTACAATGTCAGTCATTCTCCCAACTCGATACCATGCAATGATGGGGCTGGCAGTTGTTTGGCTTGACAATTCTGGTTTACCACGGGGCATGGTGTTAGGAACACTGGCCCGCTATGGGGCCCATAGGTGGTAGTGGAGCCTTGGACGGTCGGGTTCACAGGACACCCGACTCCACTGACCTCAGACATCTCCCCAGACTAGTGGATGCGTCATTCACGCCAGACACGGTCTAGGCTGCAATAGGGACCTGTTGGTGGGAAGTGTGGCGGCACTTTACGGCTTATAACGAACTCGACGCTTCAAAGGACATTATTTAAGAACGTAAATACTTCACTCAAAGCCCATTAACTACGTTACTGTAACACTTGCACAATCAAACTATTAATTAGGTCAAATCACTTAAAAATGCCAATTACAACACGGAGAAGGTAGAGGACCTACCTGGAGGAAAGCGTGGGGCTCACTGATTTGAAAACCAACCGCCGCCTTCCACCCACGCTAAAGTCACTGATTCACCTACTCAACCATTTCACTGAATTACGTTATTGTAACATTCTGACGAAAGTCACAGATTCCACTTTACTAAACATTTTACTGAATTACGTTATTGTAACACTCTCTGACGTTTGAAACTGAGACTCACGAATTCAGCTTCATTCCCATTATTATCTTTTTATGGTACATTATACTCTGACTGTATCAATCAAAAGTAAGAATTAAATTTGATTACAAAAGGTTGATAGCAACAGGTCCTAAATATGTAAACGCTTCTTGCTACAAACGCGAGGGCAGATTAAAGGTTCCTTCAGAATATTAACTCATTCTCAATTACCTTCCCTACCTACACTAAAGATTATCAGAGTCTTGCTAATCAGTAGGTAAAAATTTATTTACAGGTTCTCGCAGCAGAAAGAGTTTACAAACTTCGTCAACAAACATACGATATCTCGATGACGTTTATCAAAGAAACAGGGAAACGAAGACATTTCCACTGGGAGACTCAGGTTTTATGGACGTATACGCAATATGGATCATTAGTTTAACAGGTTAG
>NW_024757539.1:0-19147 GCF_018991925.1 Homarus americanus | reverse complement strand
TGCTTCTGTTTCTACTCATCACCTCCCTGCTGACCACCTGAGCTCGGATGTAGCCTTCCCTCCTCTCCTGGCTGTACACGTGACTGCTGGCCTCGCTCACTTGCTGTACACAACGCTCTATACTCTGGGTGTGCGAGGGCCAGGCAGGGACATGCATGGGGTTGTCCAGGAAAGCTCTGACTTGAACATTGGTGAGGCTGCAGGTAAGAGGGGCTCACTGCCAGCATGGATGTTATCCAGATCTATGAGATCAGTGAGGGTCTTGGCACCTAGATTGACTTCAGGAGTCTTCCTGACCCTGAAGGAATCGTCACCAACTGATTCGTCATGCCCAGATCCTCTCATAAGTCTCATATCCAAGATCTTTTTGACTGCCACTCTTCTCTCCTCCTCATCCTTACTGCAGAGCATTGTCTGCAGAACTGCCTCGGGATGAGCATACCAGGAAGATCTCCTCACAGTCTGCTCCACAATCTGAACAACCTTCCTTGGTTGACTCCTCAGGAGCTCAAGCTGGAAGAGAACATGCCTCGGACCTTCGGAGAACGATGACTTGACCTTGGTGTTGAACCAAAATATGTTGATGAATATCAATATTACTAGTAACGATGTGCTTAAAGTAATTAACAAACTGAAGCCTCATAAATCGCCTGGTCCAGACGAGGTATATGCTAGAATATTAAAAGAATGTAGAGATGAGTTGAGTAATCCATTAGCAGTTTTATTTAATAAGTCATTAGAGTCGCGCCTAGTGCCAGAAGCTTGGAAACTTGCAAATGTAGTTCCGATTTTCAAAAACGGTGATAAATCAATTGCATCAAATTACCGTCCCATTAGTCTCACGTCAATCATAGGCAAGTTGCTAGAGTCAATTATTGCTACAAAAATCAGAAACCACCTTGAAACATTCAACTTAATTCATTCTTCTCAGCACGGGTTCACCCAGGGACGTTCTTGTCTCACAAATTTGCTTAGCCTTTTCTCAGAAGTATATGAAGCGGTAGATAATGATAAGTCATATGATATAATTTATTTAGATTTCAGTAAAGCATTCGATAGAGTCCCTCATGAGAGATTGATAAGGAAGGTAGAAGCACATGGAATAGGTGGATCATTATTAAAATGGATTAGGTCATGGTTAACTGGTAGGAAACAAAGAGTCAGCATAAATGGATTAAAGTCAGACTGGGGTGCGGTCAAAAGCGGAGTTCCCCAGGGATCTGTATTAGGCCCTCTGCTGTTTGTTATATTCATTAATGATCTTGATTTAGGTATAACTAGTAGGATTAGTAAATTTGCAGATGATACCAAAATGGGGAGAGAGATAAATTCAGACAGTGACTTTGAACACCTTCAAAGAGATCTAGATACCTTACATGAGTGGTCAGTAGACTGGCAAATGAATTTTAATACTGATAAATGCAAGGTACTACAGATAGGGAAGACGAATACAAACGTTAAGTATAAACTAGGTAACACGGAAATAGAAAACTCAGATTGTGAAAAAGATCTAGGTGTATTTGTTAGCAACGACTTGAAACCTAGAAAACAATGTATTAGCGTTCGCAACAAGGCAAACAGGATTCTTGGGTTCATATCTAGGAGTGTGAGTAACAGAACTGCTGACGTTATCTTGAAACTTTACCTAGCATTAGTGAGGCCACACATGGATTATGCGGTTCAGTTCTGGTGTCCTTATTATAGAATGGACATAGATTCTTTGGAGAGAGTACAAAGAAGAATGACAAAAATGATCCATAATATTAGAAACCTTCCATATGAAGAAAGACTGAAAAGCTTAGGCTTGCATTCATTAGAGAGGCGTAGAGTTAGGGGAGATATGATAGAGGTGTTCAAGTGGGTAAGTGGGATTAACAAGGGTAAAATGGAAGATGTTCTGAAGCTCAGTAATAACGAAATAACTAGAAAAAATGGCTTTAAATTAGATAAATTCCGATTCAGAAAGGATATAGGCAAGCACTGGTTTGGTAATAGAGTTGTGGATATGTGGAATAGGCTACCGAGTGCTATAGTAGGATCGGGGACGCTAGGGAGCTTCAAGACGAAGTTGGATAGGCACATGGAAGTGCTGGGATGGGTGTGAAAGGGATCTGCCCTGTATGGGCCAGTCGGCCTCCTGCAGTATCCCACTTTCTTATATGCTGATAACCAGCACGCCCAAGCGCTTTCGTGTACATCTTCAGGGGTGAGTACCCCTGAAGATGTGAATTACACGAAAGCGCTTGGGAACTTCGTGTTTTCTTCTTTCCTTGTGGTTATCAGCATATACCTAGATCACGCGCACCTACAGTGATTTACTTGCAATATATATATATATATATATATATATATATATATATATATATATATATATATATATATATATATATATATATATATATATATATATATATATATAAAAACATATATATATATATATATATATATATATATATATATATATATATATATATATATATATATATATATATATATATATATATATATCAGTTGCCTCTGAAGATGTCTTGAATAAAGACGAAAGCTAAGGTGCTCCGTTGTTTCCATTTTCCCGTGTGATTTTATCAAGATTTATCTTATCCACGTTTTCATTGTGAATTTACATGATATATAAATATATATATATACTTGATAAAATCACACGGGAAATGACAATTCTTTATTATGGACAGAAGAGGCTTAAATATACAGGGTGACCTTAAAAACATGAGGTCAGGGCATAATGATGACATCCACTAATCCCCCACCAACACACGTAGAGGAGCTTAGAAGGGTGGTGACGTGACTAGGCAGGTCAGGTCAGAAAAAGGACCCACAAAATAACTATCATACCTCTAGATCAAAGGTTTTCAAAGCATTTTAACCTTGGGCCACTGACAAATAAATTTATGTAACATATTATCAGTTTTGGACTGACCATCACTAAGGTTTATTGATTTTAATTCCTTGATCAAACTAGCTTCAACCAGAAGTCTTTCTGTGACACAAGATGATTTGAATACTTCTAGCTTTTCCCAAGCAATAGGGTGATTATTATTCCTAACATGAACGAACAAGGCACTGCTTTCAGATGCAGTTCTGATATTATACTTATGTTGTTTGATTCTGAGCTGCAGAGTTGTTCCTGTCTGACCTACATAATTACAATTACATTTGCTACATGGAATACAATAAACACTTCCATTTACATTCAAACTTGGGCTATTCCTATTAACATATTGAGTTTTTTGAGTCTAGATTACTACCTAATATAGTGGACTTTATTCCTCCATGGTATAGATATGTAGATGATGTTCTTTGTCTTTGGCCTAGAAACAGTGACCCATTGGAATTTTTAGACAAGCTTAATGATATTGTCCCTAGTATCACATTCAAAATTGAAAGAAATAAATGAATCCTTCCATTTCTTGATATATCATGAGAAATGGCCAAAGCTATAAATTTAAGGTATATAGAAAGCCCACACAGGTAGACAGTTTCATTCACTTTATCGAATCACCTTGAGTCTACCAAAATGTCAGTTTTTCTGCTATGTTCTTAAGATGTCTGCGTATTTGTGACTCTGAATTAACACATTCGTTCTATTGCACAGAAACTCAGGTACCCTTCTGTGTTTGTTGATCGTTGTTTTAAAAGGGCTAAAAAATCCTTTCATTCCTCTCAAACCAGACAAGTTCCTACACTTAAGAATATTTTGACTCTGCCCTATCGTAATGAATTTGTCCCACAATGAAAACGTGGATAAGATAAATCTTGATAAAATCACACGGGAAAATGGGAACAGCGGAGCACCTTAGCTTTCGTCTTTATTCAAGACATCTTCAGAGGCAACTGGATTACATGGACAGAAGAGGCTTAAATATACAGAGTGACCTTATTAAACGTCGCCCTCCTTCTCTTAACTCCTCTACGTGTGTGTTGGTGTTGCCTCTGAAGATGTCTTGAATAAAGCGAAAGCTAAGGTGCTCCGTTGTTCCCATTTTCCCGTGTGATTTTATCAATATTTATATATATATATATATATATATATATATATATATATATATATATATATATATATATATATATATATATATATATATATATATATATATATATACAAATAAATCACTGTAGGTGCGCGTGATCTAGGTATATGCTGATAACCAAAAGGAAAGAAAACACGAAGTTCCCAGCGCTTTCGTGTAATTCACATCTTCAGGGGTGAGTACAGACTAGAGAAATACAAATCAAGGTGTATATATATAGAGAGAGGTGAGACCAGGTCCACAATCGTCAGGTATTAGGTAATGACCCTACTAATCTTTAAATAGCACACAACGGTTGGTGGTCAGGTCAGATGGTCAGGTGACCCGGCCTTCTCACCTGGTCACAAATCATCTTAATTATAAAATTGTCCAGCTTGTACATGCCGTTACTCAAATTCATGTTGAATGCTTCGGTATGTTTAATAAGACTAGATTCTATGATGTTCCTACTATCAATTGAATTACATGGTAATATTGAGGAGGCATTATCCCAGTCAATGCAATGCTTGTTATCCCTCAAATGAACAAACAGCGCATTGGATTCCTGGCCTGTCCTAACACTGTATTTGTGTTGTTTAATTCTAGTTGCAAGATCTTTACCTGTCTGGCCTAAGTAAAACATATTACATTCCTTGCAAGGAACTTTATAAATGCAACCAATTGTGTTGTTGGGGAGTTCTTGATTAACATTTGTTTAACAGTGCATGAGTTTTTAAATGCCACATTGACGTTCCAGGTTTTTAGTTGTGAAGGAATGTGTGAAATTTTGTGAAATGGTAATATTAAGATATTCTTATGGTTATGGGTGGGCTGGATCAGTTCTATAAAGTTTTCTTAGTAATGTTTAGGCATTTGTCTATAAGATCTAGGGTATTTAAGGTTTGAGCTAATATTATATATATATATATTTGTATTCCTCATCGATGAATTCTACTGCAAATTCTCAAGGCACGTAAAAACATTGTTGAAAAATACTGACTGTTTGACTTTATTATGGTGGGCAGAATTATAATGAATGTATGAACACACATTAGTTGTTTTTCTATAAATACTGAACTTAAAAGTGTTACCTATTCTGTGTATCAGACAGTCTAGGAATGGCAATTTACAGTCTTGCTCTAATTCCACAGTGAATTTGATCGAGGGGGCTAAGTTGTTAAGTTGTAGGAAAGCTTTCCTCATTACCACAAGGAAATAAGAAACACGAAGTTCCCAAACGCTTTCGGTAATTCACATCTTCAGGAGTGAGTACAGACTAAGGAGATCCGCCCGATGTGATGGAGAGAAGAGAGCCTATTGGCCATAGGAAGATGGAAGACGGTGTAGGAGGAAGGTAAAGGTTGGGAAGTGGGAAATAAAGAGGAGATTGATAGCAGGTGGGCTGTCCAACTTGCGGGGACGAGGTTAAATTGCCATGCCAGCAGTTAATGTCCACTACAGCAAGAAGGAAGCCGAGCTAATCTAAGCAAGGTAGATTGTGGTGTTTGGAGGGGGCCCTCCGTGTCCTTTAAGTATATTCTTCGTTTTTATTTCGTGTATATTGGTTCTGGTTCTGTGTTGTCAAATGTTATGCTCTTTGGCCAGTTGTGTGTTCTGGTAATGTCTTCTTGCATTAATTTTTGGAATATGGGGCTTCTAGTTCTTGTAGTTTTTCTCATATTGCTCACTGGGGAACACACTCTTCGGTTGCATGAGTTCTGACACTTGATTCTGGTAGATTTGAGGTCACAGATTCTGAAAAATGGCATCTAGCTTGTGCAGACTGGGAAGTCTTAGCCTTGACATGCAAGTAAATTTACATATATCAGGCCAGATTCTGAAAAATAGCAAAAGGAGGTAATAAGCATATTAGCTTACATTCAACAAATATATAATTCTTAATTACATCAGTGCGTCAAATATGATTTGTGCACAGTGTGTGTGCATTATTATTTTGGTCAATAAAACAATTACTTTTCCAGGTGTGATCATTCTGTAAAATAAAGTGCTGACTTCAATCAGCGAAACATGGCCTCTAGCAGCAAAAGTAGAAGGAAATGTACGTGCCCGGATTCATTCTGCTATATTTGTGGTGCATTCACAGCTCCAAAGCAAAAGGCAAACATTAGTGAATTTGTGAAGAGAGCTTACTTCTTTTCCTACTTTAAAGTGAAACGATCAAGACAAAACCATGGGGCACCGCATAAGGTATGTCATTCCTGCGAAGAAAAACTTGCGTCAATGGACCAAAGGAAAAGACAAAAATAACATTCCGCTGGTATTCCGATGATATGGCGTGAGCCACGGGACCATGTCACAGACTGTTACTGGCACGTGCTGTTGGCCTCAAATGGTAAACTCGTCATCTTATCACATACCCAGTCTAGATTACAGCAATCAGGCCTGTGCCCCATTCAGATGATGTTCCAAAGCCTACTAATTAACCTGGTTTGATTACATTTGGTATTGGAATCCTTTGGGGTTTGTCTTCTGCCCTTGCTACCTTACCTCATTATTCCTCTTTGCTTTCCTTATCTCGGTTTTAACCCTACTCGCCAATACCCTATAATTATAGGGTATTGGCGAGAATAATTCTACTCGGTTGCATGAGTTCTGACACTTGATTAGGGTAGATTTGAGGTCTAGATTCTGAAAATGGCGTTAGTTTGTGCAGATCAGGTCTAGTTTTGATGTTTCTGTGGCAGTTACATATCAGGTCTAGATTCTGAAAATAGCAGAATAATAGACACAAGGTAACATTCTTTCGCAACAGAGAAAGAACCTCTTACAGTTCTTCTAAATTTGACTTAAGTCTACTGTTGTGATATTCTGGATTAGTCACCGCGATGGGGCTCCAGGTTATGAT
The DNA here is from genome assembly GCF_018991925.1 of Homarus americanus. Lineage (NCBI taxonomy): Eukaryota > Metazoa > Arthropoda > Malacostraca > Decapoda > Nephropidae > Homarus > Homarus americanus. The sequence goes on along the minus strand of NW_024757539.1, from coordinate 12,253 downwards.
CGAAAGAGTGATACTCTTTATAGATAGCTCTAGCGGAGTCTGAAGTGTGTTTTATTACATATAGGCAACATCTTTGGCGCAATACCATAGGACACTCAGTACACCTGAAAGAAAAATATGAACACATCAAAACGGTTTTGGAGCTACTCAAATATGAAGAACACAAATGGATCATCTGTTGATCTAAATATGGTCAATTTTTGCTAGGACAGCAAGGTGGGTATACAAAATTTCCTTGCTATATCTGCCTCTGGGACAACATAGCCAAAGACAGACACTGGATTCAGAAGGAATGGCCAGTGGGAAAAGCCTCAATGTTTGGGAAAGGCATCATTTATGAACCCCTAGTGGAACGTGAAAAAATTTTTACCCGCCCTTTCTTCAAGCTGGGCCTTATGAAACAGTTTGTCAAGGCGCTCGTACTGACAGTGACTGTTTTAAGTATCTGTGTGAAGTGTTCCTGGTTTAACGCTAGAAACTCAAAGCAGGTATTTTCGACGGCCCTCAAATTAGGACGCTGATTAAAACCAAGCCTTCACTCAATCCATGACTGATGTTGAGAGAAATGCATGGGAGCATTCGTTTCTGTTGTAAGGAACTTTCTTGGAAACAGGAAATCAGAGGACCTATATAAAAGCTCGTTGAATCTTTGATGGAAAGTTTCCATGTGTTAGGTTGCAACATGAGCATTAGATGCAGTTCCTGAACAGTCATCTTGAACTGTTTCCGGCAAACTTAGGATGATGGTAGGTGAACCTTTCACCAGGATATCAAAGTCATGGAAGACAGGTATCAAGGTCCTTTGAAGAGACGTTCACATGATGGCGGACTATTGCTGGAGCATTCAGCGAGACTGCACTGAGAGGCGATATTCAAAGACGATTCCATTAAACGCAAGTTTGTGCCTGAATAAATCTGGCATAGTTCACAAAAGCAACTGATGAATCCAAAATATGCTTGTTCAAGGTAAATAAAAGTAATTAAAATTAATTCTACGTGTTTTGTTAATTCCTTTCTGTGTGCTGGTTTAGATTTTTTAGCAGTAGTATATGGTAGTCTAACTATATATAGTATTATTAAATGGTGGAAACTCACGGCAACAAAACTATACCCATAGAAAAACCGGTGCCATATTTGAAATGTGTGACCTCAATTTCCCAGAAACATGTTCAAATGTATGCAACTGACAAAAGTTGATTTTGTCCTTCGGGACTATTATAATAGTCCCGGAGGTGAATTTACGATTTATCCTTCTACCTATAGCCTTCCTTTGGCCAATGATGTTTCTTAAATAATTATTATTATCCATTTTAGGGTCATTGTTGTCTGATCTGAGTTTTTGTATGGTATGTTCTGCCTTTGTGCATTAAGTAACTCACTATTTAAATTGTCGTGGACTGGCAATCTCTGATCTCGTTTATCAGGTCGGTGTCATCTGACAGGTTCACGGCCAAGCGCGACACCCCTCTTTCAGCGCCGACCAGCCTTCCTACATCCGGCTCGTCGACTGTGTGTCTCAGGGATTTCCATCTAACCGATACGACCTTCATGAATCGCTACTCCCGTACTGGAAAATACGCGAGGACCTCTATTGTGACGGAGACCTCGTCTTGTATGGTCCACGAGTAGTTATTCCTGCTGCCCTATGCCGCCGTACCTTGACCCGCCTTCACGACAGCCATCGAGGAGTGGAGGCCACCAAGCGACGGGCGAAGCAGACTGTATTTTGGCCCGGAATCGACGCCGACATTGCAAGTACCACCCGTGCCTGTGAACCATGCCAGATTCTGCAACCTAGCCAGCAACAGGAACCTTTAATGTGCGACGACAACCCTTCAAGACCCTTCGAGTCTGTGTCGGCCGATTTCTTTGCAGTTGCAGGGAAGTCCTTCCTCGTCATTGCCGACCGACTGTCTGGATGGCCTGTTGTCGTCCCCTGTGGTAGTGATACAACGGCTACTGCTACCATCCGGAATTTCAGGCATTACTTCAGAGAAATTGGTGTTCCCCTCCGTCTCAGGACTGATGGAGGACCCCAGTTCACCAGCCACGAGTTCCGGGGCTTCATGGACCGTTGGGGAGTCCGTCATGTCGTGACCTCGCCCCACTACCCCAAGGCGAATGGACACGCTGAAGCCGCAGTCAAGACTGTGAAACACCTGATCCTTAAGGTGTCACCCTCAGGAAATATCAACTGCGAGGACTTCGATCGAGGTTTGTTGGAGTTACGCAACACCCCGAACTTCACCGGACGCTCCCCAGCCCAGGTTCTATACGGACATCATCTCAGGTCTTGTGTTCCTGCCCACCCGAAGTCTTTTTCTCAAGAGTGGCAGGCCAAGACTGAGGAATGTGACCGCCGTACAGCAGAACGAGCCGCAGATATCGCTGCTCGGTATGACTGTCATGCCCGCCCCCTTCCCAGATTGAGTATCGGCCAGCAGGTCAAGATTGAAGATCCAGTATCTCACCGCTGGGACAAGGTTGGGGTTGTCATGGGTATTGGCAGGTCCAGGGACTACCAAGTGCGTCTTCCTAGTGGTAGAGTATGGTGGAGGAACCGTCGTTTCCTCCGACCTGTGGAGCTGCCGAGTGTTGACCCTTCCCCAATTGAGTCCCCTAATGTTGATGTCTCTAAAGTAAATCCATCCCCACCTTGTGTTTCTGCCCCAGTACTCCGCAGGTCCGAGCGACTCAGAAACAAAAGGTCCGCTCAAGATGAAACTATGAGCGTATAGGGGGCAGGGAGGTGTATGGTATGGACACAAAGTAGTACCTTCAGCTGTGTATTATTATATTACTCTTATATTACTCCATTAATTATGTATAGTAAAGTATTACAGAACATGTATTAATTCTTTGTAATATTCCCATTTATTGTGCACCATATTATGTATATAAATTGTCATATTTACATTGTATGTATTCAGCTTGTGAATGCTGGAATCTGTACATCCCAGCGCACAGTAATACATAGATAGATGGAGAGTGAAGACAGAGTCCTTGTGGTGCGGACGCGAGCTTCTGGGTCCCCGTGTATATATCTCCCGTACGAGAATAGAACCTACTTTTAAGATAACAAGTGTTTATATATACCTTCAGTAGCATAGAACATTTTGTGGGTATTCAAGAGGAACGTCAGAGCAACAACACCCTCTTTGATGAGAGTTTGGAGACAACCCGAGTCTCTCAAAATAGTGACTGGTGTTTCGACACCATCAACTTCTACCGTGCCTTGTGACAAAAAGGGACGAAAGGTACCAACGTCTGGGTCCTTTGCAAAACTCTACTGGAAAGGATCAAAGTCTCGTGAGGCGCGAACCGAAACTGCACTCTCTCGTACTTCACCTTTTGTGGAAATCAACCCTATTGGCATGCTGTCAGCCTTACTCAAACCAGCCATCACTCCGACTGGTGACATATTAGTCTCTTCAGTAATAATCATAGATGGTTTGCCCATATTTAGCTGCAGCCTTGTCCAACAAAACTCTGCCTTATGACCTGGCTTTCCACAGTAACTACAAGGGTATGTAGAAAATTTGGACGCCCCATTAGGTGGCGAATGCGTCCAGCTCCTCCTGTCACGCACGCACAAAATTACTATTGTTAGTATTCCCTTGTCTCGCTCTGTGGAGAGAGGGATTAAAAGTCCTTTGAACCTGTGGGGCATAACATCTTTGTTAGTCCTATCATGTCTCAAAACATATCCATCAGCATGCTTAGCAGCCTCTTCAATAGTACTAAATTCCCTATCTAACAAGTATAAGGTAACCTCTTCGTCATGGTTCTCAAAAATTCCTCTGTGAGCATTAACTCAATCAGGGAGTCAAAATCACTCACTTCCATGGAGTGTAACCACTTTGAGAATACCTCCCTTTTACTCCTAGCAAATTCAAGGTGGGTCTGCTCTGCCTTCTTACGGAGGCCACGAAAGCGTTGTCTGTACGCTTCAGGAACAAGGGCATAAGCCTTTAAAACTGTCTCCTTAATACATAAATAACCTTAGCGTCACTTTCTGTAAGAGACGAAAAAACACACAGAGCCTTACCTGTAAACGCCTGCTGAAGCAAAATGGGCCAAAACTCTATAGGCCACTTTAAAGTGGAAGCAAGTCTCTCGAAAGCAATGAAAAACTCATCAACTGTTTTCTCTGAAAATGTGGGCATTAGCCTAGCAGCACATGCTGGATCAAAATGAGAAAAACTAGATCTGGGGGTGAGGCCATCGGTGTTAGAAGGGTTACTCTGACCGAGCTGTATATGCAGTTGCAAGTTTTCTGAATCTGCTTCTTTCGCTTTAGCCTCAGCTACTTTCGCTTTAGCTTCAGCTTCCGCCTGACGTATCCCAACTTCTCTCGCTATAGCTTCAGCATCTTTCGCCTTAGCTTCAGCTTCCGCCTGACGTATTCCAACTTCCCTCGCTATAGCTTCAGCTTCTTTCAATTTTATTTGTGACTCGAGAAGGCGTAATTCATCATTCACTGAACTTGACTCAGTTACGTTAACTTGACCAGCTTCACCGTGGTCTTCTCTTAAGCCAAAATCAACACTATCTCCAAACATGATGGCTAGTTAAGAAATAATAAAAAAAAACACAAAAAGAATATCACAAGTGTCAAAAGGTCGTTAGTGAATCCTGGCAAGGTCGCCAAAACTGTTACGCCATCTCTTAATTTACTTTAATATCCAGGTTCTAGGCATAACCAAACAAAAAGAAAAGTGAAGTAAATCAAAAGGAAATAAAAATAAATAAAGTAAACCTTTAAGAATTTAATTAAATAAAATACTAACACAATAAAGAGCCTTGTAGGCTGTCACAACAAATTGATTCAATATCGAAACCTTGAAGACACAAATGACACTAAAACATTGAAACATCAAAAGAATAAAAATAAAGCATTAGACTACGTTAACACTCCTTAAACATATAAAATAACTAACACTGAAATTAACTATTGTGAAACAACACTGATATACTTAAATGTAGCTAAGCAAGCACTGATGGACACATAAGAGACATAAATATGTACTCACATAGATATACCACATTGGTGGCGCCAGGAACAACAAATAACAGGTGACAGATGTCACTCAAAAGAACGTGAACTGAATGACAAGAGGACTGGACTGAGCTCCATCTACTGGTGCCTACTATATATAGGGTCAGCTCCCGCCAATGCAACCAGCCGGTGAAACATTGGTCGTTTAACGATGCAGATGGTCGTTAGAGAAACAAAGAATGCTTGTTACAATACTAAATAAAGAAATAAGATGGGCTTGAACAAATAATAACAGTTAAAGCCTAACAGCACAGGGTAAGGTGACTAGATTATATAATAGTAAATATAACACATCATTACATGAATAATATAGAACAACATGGAAGCATGTTATATAAAAAAAATTGAAAAATACGACACGGTCGTAACACAGGTTATATCAGCCTGGGGTAGTCTGTGGCAGGGTATATCAGTCTGGGGTAGTGTGTGGCAGGTTATATCAGCCTGGGGTAGTCTGTGGCAGATTATATCACCCTGGGGTAGTCACCACTGCTTAACCTGTTTCGTCACCGCTTCTTTACCCGTTTCGTCAATACTGCTTTGCCCGTTTCGTCACCACTGCTTAACCCGTTTCTTCACCACTGCTTAACCTGTTTCGTCACCACTTCTTTACCCGTTTCGTCACCACTGCTTTGCCCGTGTCGTCACCACTGCTTAACCTGTTTCGTCACCACTGCTTAACCCTTTACCTGTTTCGTCACCACTGCGTAACCCGTTTTGTCACAAGTTGTTTACCCGTTTCGTCACCACTGCTTAACCCTTTCGTCACCCTGCTTTACCCGTTTCGTCACCACTGCTTTACCCGCTTCATCACCCTGCTTTACCCGTTTCGTTATCGCTAACCCGCCCGTTTCGGCACCACTGCTTAACCCGTTTTGTCACCACTTCTTTACCTGTTTCGTAACAACTGCTTTTACCCATTTCGTCACCACTGCTTTACCCATTTCGTCACCACTGCCTTACCCGTTTCGTCACCACTGCTTTACCCGTTTTGTAATCACTGCTTTACCCGTTTCGTCACCACTGCTTTACCAGTTTTGTCACCACTGCTTAACCCGTTATGTCACCACTGCTTTACTCGTTTCGTCACCACTGCTTTACCCGTTTCGTCACCACTGCTCAAACCGTTTCGTCAACCACTTATCCCTTACCTTTTTCGTCACCACTGCTCATCCTCTTACCCGTTTCGTCACCACTGCTTTGCCCGTTTCGTCACCACTGCTTATCCGTTTCGTCACCACTGCTAAACCCGTTTCGTCACCACTGCTTAACCCTTTACCCTTATCGTCACCACTACTTTACCCGTTTAGTCACCACTGCTTAACCCGTTTCGTCACCACTGCTTAACCTTTACCCTTTTCGTCACCACTACTTTACCCGTTTCGTCACCACTGCTTAACCCGTTTCGTCAACACTTCTTTACCCGTATAGTCACCACTGCTTAACCTGTTTCGTCACCACTGCTTTACCCGTTTCGTCACCACTGCTTTACCCGTTTCGTCACCACTGCTTAAACTGTTTAGTCACCATTGCTTAACCCGTTTCCTCGACACTTCTTTACCCGTTTCGTCACCACTGCTTAACCTGTCTAGTCACCCTGCTTAACCCGTTTCGTCACCACTTCTTTACCCGTTTCGTCACCACTTCTTTACACGTTTCATCACCACAGCTTTGCCCGTTTCGTCACCACTGCTTAATCCGTTTCGTCACCACTTCTTTACACATTTCGTTACCACTTCTTTACCCGTTTCGTCACCACTGCTTTGCCCGTTTCGTCACCACTGCTTAACCAGTTTGGTCACCACTGTTTAACCCATTTCGTCACCACTGCACACGTTTTGTCACCACTGCTTAACCCGTTTTCGTCACCAATTCTTTACCCGTTTCGTCACCACTGCTTTGCCCGTTCGTCACCACTCCTTTGCCCGTTTCGTCACCACTGCTTAACCAGTTTGGTCACCACTGCACCCGTTTCGTCACCACTGTTTTACCCGAATCGTCACCACTGCTTAACCCGTTTCGTCACCCCTGCTTTGCCCATTTCGTCACCACTACTTAACACGTTTCGTCACCACTGCTCAAACCGTTTCGTCACCACTGCTTATCTTCTTACCCGTTTCGTCACCACTGCTTTTGCCCGTTTCGTCACCACTGTAACCCGTTTCGTCACCCTAACTTCACCCGTTTCGTCACCACTATTTAACCCTTTACCCTTTTCGTCGCACTGCTTAACCGTTTCGTCACCACTGCTTAACCCTTTACCCTTATCGTCACCACTACCTTACCCGTTTAGTCACCACTGCTTAACCCGTTTCGTCACCACTGCTTAACCCTTTACCCTTATCGTCACACTACTTTACCGTTTAGTCACCTGTAACCCGTTTCGTCACCACTGCTTAACCTTTGCCCTTTTCGTCCACTTCTTTACCCGTATAGTCACCACTGTAACCTGTTTCGTCACCACTGCTTTACCCGTTTCTCACCACTGCTTTACCCGTTTCGTCACCACTGCTTTGCCGTTTCGTCACCCTGTTTAACCTGTTTTAATCCTGCTTAACCCGTTTCGTCACCACTTCTTTACCCGTTTCGTCACCACTGCTTTACCCGTTTGGTCACCACTGCTTAACCTGTTTAGTCAACCTGCTTAACCAGTTTCGTCACCACTTCTTTACCGTTTCGTCACCGCTTAACCAATCCGTTTCGTCAACACTTCTTTACCCGTTTGGTCACCACTTCTTTACCCGTTTCGTCACCACTGCTTAACCCGTTTCGTGCACTTCACCCGTTCGTCAGCCTTTTGCCCATTTCGTCACCACTGCTTAACCCGTTTCGTCACCAGTTCTTTACCCATTTCGTCACCACTGCGCTTACCGTTTCGTCACTACTTGTAACCCTTTACCGTTTCGTCACCCTGCTTAACCCGTTTTGTCACCACTTCTTTCCGTTTCGTCACCACTGTAAAACCCTTTACCCGTTTCGTCACCACTACTTTACCCGTTTCGTCACCACTGTAAAACCCTTCACCCGTTTCGTCACACTGCTTTGCCCATTTCGTCACCACTGCTTAACCCGTTTCGTCACCAGTTCTTTACCCATTTCGTCACTGCTTTACCCGTTTCGTCACTGCTGTAACCCTTTACCCGTTTCGTCACCACTGCTTAACCCGTTTGTCACCACTTCTTTACCCGTTTCGTCACCACTGTAAACCCTTTACCCGTTTCGTCACCACTACTTTACCCGTTTCGTCACCACTGTAAACCCTTTACCCGTTTCGTCACCACTGCTTTGCCGTTTAGTCACCATAAGCCTGTCTAGTCACCACTGCTTAACCCGTTTCGTCACCACTGCTTAACCCGTTCTGTCACCACTGCCCAACAGTTCGTCACCACTGCTTTACCCGTTTCGTCCAACTGCTTTCCCGTTTCGTCACCACTGCTTTACCCGTTTCATCACCACTGTTACCGTTTCGTCACCGCCCGTTTCGTCACCACTGCTTTACCAATTTCGTCTGCTTCTTTACCGTTTCGTCACCACTGCTTTACCCGTTTCATCACCACTGCTTTACCCGTTTCGTCACCACTGAACCTTATTCGTCACCACTGCTTTACCCGTTTCATCACCACTGCTTCCCGTTTCGTCACCACTGCTTAACCCGTTTCGTCGCCACTGCTTTACCCATTCGTCATCACTGCTTCCCCAATTTCGTCACCACTCCTTCCGTTTCGTCACCACTGCTTTACCCGTTTCGTCACCACTGCTTAACCCGTTTCGTCGCCACTGCTTTACCCATTTCGTCATCATGCCACCATTTCGTCACCACTGCTTAACCCGTTCGTCACCACTTGCTACCCGTTTCATCACCTGCTTTACCCGTTTCGTCACCACTGCTAACCCGTTTCGTCGCACTGCTTTACCCATTTCGTCATCACTGCTTTACCAATTTCGTCACCAATGCCTTTACCGTTTCGTCACCACTCCTTTACCAGTTTCGTCACCCTGCCTAACCCGTTTCGTCACCACTGCTTAACCCGTTTCCGTCGCCACTGCTTTACCCATTTCGTCATCACTGCTTTACCAATTTCGTCACCACTGCCTTACCCGTTTCGTCACCCTCCTTTACCAGTTTCGTCACTGCTTAACCCGTTTAGTCACCACAGCTTTACCGTTTCGTCACCACTGCTTTACCGTTTCGTCACCACTGCTCAAACCGTTTCGTCAACCACTGCTTATCCCCTTCCGTTTCGTCACCACTGCTTATCCTCTTACCCGTTCATCCACCACTAACCCGTTTCGTCACCACTGTAACCCGTTTGTCACCACAACTTCACCCGTTTCGTCACCACTATTTAACCCTATACCCTTTTCGTCACCACTGCTTAACCCGTTTCGTCACACCACTGCTTAACCCTTTACCCTTATCGTCACCCTACTTACGTTTAGTCACCACTGCTTAACCCGTTCGTCACCACTGCTTAACTCGTTTCGTCACCACTGTAACCTTTACCCTTATCGTCACCACAACGTTACCCTTTTAGTCACCATTACCAACCTGTTTCGTCATCACTGCTTTACCCGTTTCGTCACCACTGTTTAACCTGTTTAGTCACCACTGTAACCCGTTTCGTCACCACTTCTTTATCCGTTCGTCACCACTGCTTTCCCGTTTGGTCACCACTGCTTAACCTGTTTAGTCACCCTGTAACCCGTTTTCGTCACCACTTCTTTACCGTTTCGTTACCCTATTTTACACGTTTCATCACCACAGCTTTTGCCGTTTCGTCACCACTGTTAATCCGTTTCGTCACCACTTCTTTACCGTTTCGTCACCACTTCTTTACCCGTTTCGTCACCACTGCTTTGCCCGTTTCGTCACCACCTGCTTAACCAGTTTGGTCACCACTGTTTAACCCATTTTCGTCACCACTGCTTAACACGTTTGTCACCACTGCTTAACCCGTTTCGTCACCACTTCTTTGTTTCCTCACCACTGCTTTGCCCGTTTCGTCACCACTGCTTTGCCGTTTCGTCACCACTGTTTTGATTTCGTCCACCACTTCTTTGCCGTTTTGTCACCACTGCTTTTCCCATTTCTTCACCACTGTAACCGTTTCGTACATCTTTACCCGTTTCGTCACCACTGCTTTCCCGTTTCGTCACCGCTGCTTAACCCGTTTCGTCACCACTGCCTAACCCGTTCGTCACCACTGCTTAACCTGTTAGTACTGTAACCGGTTTGTCACCACTTCTTTACCCGTTTTTCACCACTTCTTCTTTACCCGTTTCGTCACCACTCCTTCCCGTTTCGTCACCACTGCTTAACCAGTTTGGTGACCACTGTTTAACCCATTTCGTCCCAGTGCTTAACCCGTTTCGTCTCCACTGCTTAACCCGTTCGTCACCACTGCTTAACCCGTTTCGTCACCACTGCTAACCGTTTCGTCCACTGCTTTACCCGTATAGTCATCCTGCTTTAACCCGTTTCGTCCTGCTTTTTCCCTTTCGTCACCACTGTACACCCGTAGTCACCACTTCTTTACCCGTTTCGTCACCACCCGTTTCGTCACCATTGCTTGTTTCGTCACCTACGTTCACCACTGCTTAACCTGTTTAGTCACCACTGCTTAACCCGTTTTGTCACCACTGCCTAACCCGTTTCGTCACCACTGTTAACCTGTTTAGTCACCACTGCTTAACCCGTTTCGTCACCACCTTTTACCCGTTTCGTCACCACTGTAAACCCTTTCCCGTTTCGTCACCACTGCTAACCGTTTTCAGCAACCTCCGCTAACCCGTTTCGTCACCACTTCGTTACCCGATTAGTCACCACTGTTTAACCTGTTAGTCACCACTGCTTAACCCGTTTCGTTCATTCAGCTTAACCCGTTTCGTCACCACTACTTTACCCATTTAGTCACCACTGTAATCGCCCGTTTCCACTACTTTACCCATTTAGTCACCACTGCTTAACCTGTTTGACACACTGCTTAACCTGTTTAGTACGCTTAACCCGTTTCGTCATCATTGCTTAACCCGTTTCGTCACCATTGTTTTACCCGTTTCGTCACCACTGCTTAACCCGTTTCGTCACCACTACTTTACGTTTAGTCACCACCGCTTAACCTGTTTTCATCCACTGCTTAGCCCGTTTTGTCATCATTGCTTAACCCGTTTTCACGCACTTCACCTGTTAAGTCACCACTCCTTAACCTGTTTAGTCACCACTGTAACCGTTCGTCACCACTGTTTTACCCTTTACCATTTTGTCACCACTGCTTAACCTGTTTAGTCACCACTGCTTAGCCCGTTTCGTCACCACTAACACCTGTTTAGTCATCACTGCTTAACCTGTTTAGTCACCACTGCTTAACCCGTTTCTTCACCACTGTAACCTGTTTAGTCACCACTGCTTAACCCGTATCGTCACCACTGCTTAACCTGTTTAGTCACCACTGCTTAACCCGTTTCGTCACCACTGATTAACCCGTTTCGTCACCACTTCTTTACCCGTTTAGTCACCACTGCTTAGCCCGTTTCGTCTCCAATGCTTTACCTGTTTAGTCACCACTGCTTAGCGAATCGTCACCACTGCTTAACCTGTTAAGTCACCACTGCTTAGCCCGTTTCGTCACCAATGCTTTACCCGTTTCGTCACCCCAGTTTAACCCTTTACCCGTTTCGTCATCACTGCTTTACCTGCTTCGTCAGAGGAGGGTACCAATCCAGTAGTGTGTCTTGGTGTCGACATAGGAAAGGTTAGGAGTGAGGAACTTTTTAGAAGGTATAGGGAGGATCTGGGGAAGGTTAGAGATAAGGGAGGGATCCCGATAGTATGTGGTCGTGAATGGCTGTCCAGGGCAATTGCTATAAATTGCCGACTGGACTGTTAATGTGTAAGCAATGGTTGGACATTCATTGGTAACTGGCAACCATTCTATGGCAACGACTACCTGTACAGTAGTGACGGAGTACCCTTGTCTCGTGCGGGGATAAAGACGTTGTCTCATCCTGGGTGTGAAATTGTCACTCAAGGGGGTTCGCCAGTAGAGAGGTCAGGGGTAAGTGGGAGTAAAAACAAGCAGGTCCTGGGGGAATGGTGGTTACTCAGGATAAGTGCTAGGACCAGGAAGGTAGGTTTAAATGTATACTATACAAAGAGTGATTAAAATAAAATAGACTTGATGAGAGCGGTTGTAT
>NW_024757538.1:0-6140 GCF_018991925.1 Homarus americanus | reverse complement strand
ATCGAGTATAACAAAGGCCCCTCATCGAGTATAACACAGTCCCATGATCGAGTATAACAAAGTCCCCTCATCGAATATAACAAAGTCCCCTCATCGAGTATAACAAAGTCCCCTGATCGAGTAGAACAAAGTCCCCTCATCAAGTATAACAAAGGCCCCTCATCGAAAGTAACAAAGTCCCATGATCGAGTATAACAAAGTCCTCTCATCGAATATAACAAAGTCCCCTGATCGAGTATAACAAAGTTCTCTGATCGAGTAAAACAAAGGCCCCTGATCGAGTATAACAAAGGCCCCTGATCGAGTATAACAAAGTCCCATGATCGAGTATAACAAAGTCCCTTCATCGAATATAACAAAGTCCCCTGATCGAGTATAACAAAGTCCCCTAATCGAGTATAACAAAGTCCCCTGATTGAGTATAACAAAGTCCCCTGAGCGAGTTTAACAAAAGTCCCTGATCGAGTATAACAAAGTCCCCTGGTCGAGTATAAGAAAGGCCCCTGATCGAATATAACAAAGGCGCCTGAACGAGTATAACAAAGGCCCCTGATCGAGTATAACAAAGTTCCCTGATCGAGTATAACAAAGCCCCTGGATCGAATATAACAAAGTCCCCCTGATCGAGAATAACAAAGTCCAATGATCGAGTAAAACAAAGCCCCCTGATCAAGTATAACAAAGGCCCCTGATCGAGTAAAACAAATTCCCCTCATCGAATATAACAAAGTCCCCTGATCGAGTATAACAAAGTCCCTTGATCGAGTATAACAAAGTCCCTCATCGAATATATAACAAAGTCCCCTGATCGAGTATAACAAAGTCCCCTGATCGAGTAGAACAAATTCCCCTCATCGAGTATAACAAAGGCCCCTCATCGAGTGTAACAAAGTCCCATGATCGAGTATAACAAAGTCCCCTGAACGAGTATAACAAAGGCCCCTGATCGAGTATTTCAAAGTTCCTTATCGAGTATAACAAAGTCCCCTGATCGATTATAACAAAGGCCTCTGATCGAGTATAACAAAGTCCCCTGATCGAGTATAACAAAGGCCTCTGATCGAGGTTAACAAAGTCCCCTGATCGAGTATAACAAAGTCCCCTCACCGAGTAGAACAAAGTCCCCTCATCGAGTATAACAAAGGCCCCTCATCGAGTGTAACAAAGTCCCATGATCGAGTACAACAAAGTCCCCTCATCGAATATAACAAAGTCCCCTGATCGAGTATAACAAGGTTCCCTGATCGAGTAAAACAAAGGCCCCTGAACGAGTATAACAAAGGCCCCTGATCGAGTATAACAAAGTCCCATGATCGAGTATAACAAAGTCCCCTCATCGAATATAACAAAGTCCCCTCATCGAGTATAACAAAGTCCCCTGATCGAGTATAACAAATTCCCCTGATTGAGTATAACAAAGGCCCCTCATAGAGTTTAACAAAAGCCCCTGATCGAGTATAACAAAGTCCCCTGGTCGAGTATAACAAAGGCCCCTTATCGAATATAACAAAGTCGCCTGAACGAGTATAACAAAGGCCCCTGATCGAGTATAACAAAGTTCCCTGATCGAGTATAACAAAGCCCCTGGATCGAATATAACAAAGTCCCCTGATCGAGTATAACAAAGCCCCCTGATCAAGTATAACAAAGCCCCCTGATCAAGTATAACAAACGCCCGTGATCGAGTATAACAAAGACCCCTGGTCGAGTATAACAAAGGCCCCTGATCGAGTATAACAAAGGCCCCTGATCGAGTATAACAAAGTCCCATGATCGAGTATAACAAAGTCCCCTCATCGAATATAACAAAGTCCCCTGATCGAGTATAATAAAGTCCCCTAATCGCGTAGAGCAAAGTCCCCTCATAGAGTTTAACAAAGGCCCCTCATCGAGTGTAACAAAGTCCCATGATCGAGTATAGAAAAGTCCTCTCATCGAATATAACAAAGTCCCCTGACCGATTATAACAAAGTTCCCTGATCGAGTAAAACAAAGGCCCCTGATCGAGTATAACAAAGGCCCCTAATCGAGTATAACAAAGTCCCATGATCGAGTATAACAAAGTCCCTTCATCGAATATAACAAAGTCCCCTGATCGAGTATAACAAAGTCCCCTGATCGAGTATAACAAAGTCCCTGATTGAGTATAAAAAAGGTCCCTAATCAAGTTTAACAAAAGCCCCTGATCGAGTATAACAAAGTCCCCTGGTCGAGGATAACAAAGGCCCCTGATCGAATATAACAAAGGCGCCTGAACGAGTATAACAAAGGCCCCTGATCGAGTATAACAAAGTTTCCTGATCGAGTATAAACAAAGCCCCTGATCGAATATAACAAAGTCCCCTGATCGAGAATGACAAAGTCCCATGATCGAGTATAACAAAGACCCTGGTCGAGTATAACAAAGGCCCCTGATCGAGTATAACAAAGGCCCCTCATCGAGTGTAACAAAGTCCCATGATCGAGTATAACAAAGTCCTCTCATCGAATATAACAAAGTCCCCTGATCGAGTATAACAAAGTCCCCTAATCGAGTAGAGCAAAGTCCCCTCATCGAGTGTAACAAAGTCCCCTGATCGAGTATGACAAAATCCCATGATCGAGTATAACAAAGGCACCTCATCGAGTGTAACAAAGTCCCATGATCGAGTATAACAAAGTCCCCTCATCGAATATAACAAAGTCCCCTGATCGAGTATAACAAAGTTCCCTGATCGAGTATAACAAAGGCCCCTGATCGAGTATAACAAAGGCCCCTGATCTAGTATAACAAAGTCCCCTAATCGAGTAGAGCAAAGTCCCCTCATCGAGTATAACAAAGGCCCCTCATCGAGTGTAACAAAGTCCTATGATCGAGTATAACAAAGTCCCCTCATCGAATATAACAAAGTCCCCTGATCGAGTATAACAAAGTTCCCTGATCGAGTATAACAAAGGCCCCATATCGAGTATAAAAAAGGCCCCTGATCGAGTATAACAAAGTCCCATGATCGAGTATAACAAAGTCCCCTGGTCGAGTATAACAAAGTCCCCTCATCGAATATAACAAAGTCCCCTGATCGAGCAGGAGCAAGTCCCTCATCAGCATAAACAAAGGCCCTCATCGAGTGTCACAAAGTCCCATGATCGAGTATAACAAAACCCTCATCGAATATAACAAAGTCCCTCGATCGAGTATAACAAAGTTCCTTATCGAGTATAACAAAGGCCCCTGATCGAGTATATAACAAAGGCCTCTGGATCGAGTATAACAAAGTCCCATGATTGGAGTATAACAAAGTCCTCATAGAATATAAGAGTCCCTGATCGAGTATAACAAAGTTACCTTTATTCAGAAAACAAGGCCCTGATCGAGTATAACAAAGGCACCTCATCGAGTGCAACAAAGTCCCATGATCGAGTATAACAAAGTCCCCTCATCGAATATAACAAAGTCCCCTGATCGAGTATAACAAAGTTCCCTGATCGAGTATAACAAAGTCCCCTGATTGAGTATAACAAAGGCCCCTGATCGAGTTTAACAAAAGCCCCTGTTCGAGTATAACAAAGTTCCCTGATCGAGTATAACAAAGCCCCTGGATCGAATATAACAAAGTCCCCCTGATCGAGAATAACAAAGTCCCCTGATCGAGTATAACAAAGCCCCCTGATCAAGTATAACAAAGGCCCCTGATCGAGCATAACAAAGACCCCTGGTCGAGTATAACAAAGGCCCCTGATCGATTATAACAAAGGCCCCTGATCGAGTATAACAAAGTCCGATGATCGAGTATAACAATGTCCCCTCATCGAATATAACAAAGTCCCCTGATCGAGTATGACAAAGTCCCCTAATCGAGTAGAGCAAAGTCCCCTCATCGAGTGTAACAAAGTCCCCTGATCGAGTATAACAAAGTCCCATGATCGAGTATAACAAAGGCCCCTCATCGAGTGTAACAAAGTCCCATGATCGAGTATAATAAAGTCCCCTCATCGAATATAACAAAGTCCCCTGATCGAATATAACAAAAGTTCCTGATCGAGGATATCGCGGCCCTGATCGAGTATAACAAAGGCCCCTGATCGAGTATAACAAAAGTCCCTAATCGAGTAGAGCAAAGTCTCTCATCGAGTATAACAAAGGCCCTCATCGAGTGTAACAAAGTCCGTATGATCGAGTATAACAAAGTCCTCATCGAATATAACAAAGTCCCCTTGATCGAGTATAACAAAGTTCCCTGATCGAGTATAACAAAGGCCCCATATCGATATAACAGCGCCCCCATCGAGTATAACAAAGTCCCATGATCGAGAATAACAAAGTCCCCTTGGTCGAGTATAACAAAGTCCCCTAATCGAGTAGAGCAAAGTCCCTCATCGAGTGTAAAACAAAGTCCCCTGATCGAGTATGACAAAGTCCCATGATCGAGTATAACAAAGGCACCTCATCGAGTGTAACAAAGTCCCATGATCGAGTATAACAAAGTCCCCTCATCGAATATAACAAAGTCCCCTCATCGAGTATAACAAAGTTCCCTGATCGAGTATAACAAAGGCCCCTGATCGAATATAACAAAGGCCCCTGATCGAGTATAACAAAGTCTCCTAATCGAATAGAGCAAAGTCCGCTCATCGAGTATAACAAAGGCCCCTCATCGAGTGTAACAAAGTCCTATGATCGAGTATAACAAAGCCCCCTCATCGAATATAACAAAGTCCCCTGATCGAGTATAACAAAGTTCCCTGATCGAGTATAACAAAGGCCCCATATCGAGTATAACAAAGGCCCCTGATCGAGTATAACAAAGTCGCATGATCGAGTATAACAAAGTCCCCTGGTCGAGTATAACAAAGGCCCCTAATCGAATATAACAAAGGCGCCTGAACGAGTATAACAAAGGCCCTTGATCGAGTTTAACAAAGGCCCCTGTTCGAGTATAACAAAGGCCTCTAAAAGAGTATAACAAAGGCCACTTTTCGAGTATAACAAAGTCCCCTGATCGAGTATTACAGAGTCCGCTGATCGAGGATAACAGAGTCCCCTCATCGAGTATAACAAAGGCCACTCATCGAGTATAACAAAGTCCCATGATCCAGTATAACAAAGTCCCCTTATCGAATATAACAAATTCCCCTGATCGAGTACAACAAAGTCCCCTGATCGAGTATAACAAAGGCCCCTGATCGAGTATAACAAAGTCCCCTCATCGAGAATAACAGAGTCTCCTGGTCGAGTATAACAGACTGCCCTAATCGAGTGTAACAAAGTCCCCTGATCGAGTATAACAAAGTCCCCTGATCGAGTATAACAAAGGCCTCTAATCGAGTTTAACAAAGGCCCCTCATCGAGTATAACAAAGTCCCCTGATCGAGTAAAACAAAGTCCCCTGATCGAGTATAACAAATTCGCCTGATCGAGTATAACAAAGCCCCTCATAGAATATAACAAAGTCCCCTGATCGAGTATAACAAAATCCCGTGAACGAGTATAAGAAAGTCCCCTCATCGAGTATAACAAAGTCCCCTGATCGAGTATAACAAAGTTCCCTGATCGAGTATAACAGTCTCTTGATCGAGTATAACAAAGGCCCTCATCGAATATAACAAAGTCCCCTGATCGAGTATAACAATGGCCTGTGATCGAGTATAAGAAAGTCCCATGATCGCGTATAACAAAGTCTTTCATCGAATATAACAAAGTTCCCTGATCGAGTATAACAAATTCCCCTGATCGAGTAGAACAAAGTCCCCTCATTGAGTATAACAAAGGTCCCCCATCGAGTATAACAAAGTCCCATGATCGAGTATAACAAAGTCTTTCATCGAATATAACAAAGTCCCCTTATCGAATATAACAAAGTCCCCTGATCGAGTACAACAAAGTCCCCTGATCGAGTATAACAAATGCACCTGATCGAGTATGACAAAGTCCCCTGATCGATTATAACAAAGGCCCCAGATCGAGTATAACAAAGGCCCCTGATCGAGTATAACAAAGGCCCCTGATGGAATGTAACAAAGGCGCCTGAACGAGTATAACAAAGGCCCCTGATCGAGTATAACAAAGTTCCCTGATCGAGTATAACAAAGGCCTGGATCGAATATAAATGAAGTCCCTCTGATCGAGAATAACAAAGTCCCCTGGATCGAGTATAACAAAG
>NW_024757537.1:0-21968 GCF_018991925.1 Homarus americanus | reverse complement strand
ATGTAGCAGAAGTGATGGTGAGGTGAGGTAATGTAGCAGGTGTGATGGTGAGGGTGAGTGTAGTGTAGGAGTGATGGAGAGGGTGAGGTAATGTAGCAGGAGTGATGGTGAAGGGTGAGGTAATGTAGCAGGAGTGATGGTGAAGGATGAGGCAATGTAGCAGTGATGGGGGGTGAGGAATGTAGGAGGAGTGATGGTGAAGTTGAGGGGTGATGGTGAGGGTGAGGTGCAGGTGGTGATGGTGAGGGGTGAGATATGTTAGTTTGGTGTGATGAGGATAGTGTAAAATAATGTAGTAGGTGTGACATTGAAGGGTGAGGTAATGTAGGAGGTGTGGAGAAGGGTGAGGTAATGTAACAGGTGTCGGTGACGGGTGACATAATGTAGTATGTGTGATGGTGAGAGTGAGGTAATGTAGCAGGAGGATGGTGAGGTGGGAGTAATGTAGCAGGAGTGATGGTGAGGGTGAGGTAATACAAGAGTGATGGTGAGGAGTGGATAATGTAGGAGGTGTGATGGTGAGGGTGAGTTAATGTAGCACGAGTGATGGTAAGGAGTGAGATAATGTAGAGGTGTGATGGTGAATGGTGAGGAATTGATAGAGAAGTGATGGTGAGGGTGAGTGATATAGCGGGTGTGATGGGTGAGAGGTAATGTAGCAGGAGGATGGTGAGGTTGAACAATAGGAGTGATGGTGAGGTGAGATAATGTAGCAGTAGTGATGGAGAGGGTGAGTAATGTAGCAGGTGTGATGGGTGAGGTGAGGTGTTTAATAGGTGTTACTGAAGGGTGAGGTTGTAGCAGGTATGATGGTGAAGGGTGAGGTGCTGTAGTAGGTGTGATAGTGAAGGGTGGTAATGTAGTAGGTGTGATAGTGAAGGGTGAGGTAATGTTGCAGATGTGATGGTGAGAGGTGACGTAATGAAAAAGACGTTGAAGGTAAAGGTGAAGTAATGCTGCAGGAGTGATAGTGAGGTTGTGGTTGGTGGGGTGCTTGGGTGTGAGTGATGGGGTGGAGAATGCTGAGCAGGGTGATGGTGGGGGTGAGGTAAAGTGCAGGTGTGATGGTGAGGGGTGAAATTGTGTAGTAGGTGTGTATGAAGGGGTGATGTTGTGAGGTTTGATGGTGAAGGGTGAGGAATGTAGTAGGTGTGATGGTGAAGGGGGTGAGGTAATGTGGCAGTAGGGGTGGTGAGGGATGAGGTGTTGTAGTATGTGGTTATGGTGAGGTGGTGGTAGATTTGAGGTGTGATGGTGAAGGTGAGGTATGTTGGTGATGGTAAGGGTGTGTGGGGTGGTGGGTGAGGTAATGCAGGGGTGATGGTGGGGGTGAGTAATGTAGCAGGTGTGATGGTGAAGGGTTAGTAATGTAGCAGGAGTGATGGTGAGGGTGAGGCAATGCAGGAGTGTTGGTGAGGTGAGGAATGTGGTAGTAGTGATGGTGAGGAGTGAAATTAATGTGAGAAGTGATGGTAGGGGTGAGGTAATGTTGCAGGTGTGATGGTGAGGGGGTGAGGTGTGTAGTAGGTGTGATGGTGAGGTGAGGGAATGTGAGTGGTGGGGGTGAGAGGGGTGGGGTAATGTGGCAGGTGTGATGGTGGGGGTGAGGTAATGTAGCATGAGTGATGGTGAAGGGTGGTGTGTAGCATGAGTGATGGTGAGGGTGAGTTATGTAGGTGTGATGGTGGGAGTGGGAGTATGTAGCAGGTGTTGTGGTGAAGGGTGAAGAGGTTGTAGCAGTTGTGATGGTGAGGATGAGGAATGTGAGGGTGTGATGGTCAGAGTGAGGTAATGTAGCAGGTGATGGTGAGGTGAGTGGCATGTGCAGGTGTGATGGTGAAGGGGTGAGGGTAACAGGAGTGTGGTGACGGGTGAGGCAATGTGGCAGGAGTGATGTGAGGGGGAGTAATGTAGAAGGAGTGATGGTGGGGTGAGAAGTGTGTGGTGTGGTGAGGGTGAGGTAATGTAGCAGGAGTGATGGTGAAGGGTGAGGTAATGGCAGAGTGATGGTGAAGGGTGAGGTATGTAGCAGCAGTGATGGTGAGGGTGGGCAAAGCAGGGGTGTTGGGGAGGGTGAGGTAATGTAGCAGGTGTGATGGTGAGGGGTGAGGTAATGTAGCAGGTGTGATGGCTGAGGGGTGAGATATGTGGCAGGTGTGATGGTGAGGGGGAGTATGTAGCAGGTGTGAGGGTGAGGGGTGAGGCAATGTAGCAGGAGTGATGGTGAGGTGAGGTAATGTAGCAGGTGATGGTGAGTGAGGTAATGTAGCAGGGTGATGGTGGGGTGAGGAGTGTGTAGAAGGTGTGATGGTGAGAGTGGGTAATGTAGCAGGGGTGATGGTGAGGGTGAGGTAATGTAGCAGGAGTGATGGTGGAGGGTGAGGAATGTTGAGGGTGATGGTGAGGGTGAGTAATATGTAGTGATGGTGAGGTGAGGTAATGTAGCAGGTGTGATGGTGAGGGTGAGGTAATGTAGAGGTGTGATAGTGAAGGGGTGAGAATGTAGCAGTGTGATGTGAAGGGTGGTATGTAGCAAGTGGTGAGGGGTGAAATTAATGTAGCAGGGTTGGTGAGGGTGAGTAATGTAGGAGTGATGGTAGGGTGAGGTAAGTGGCAGGTGTGGATGGTGAGGGGTGAGGTATGTGGTAGGTGTGATGGTGAAGGGTGAGGAATGTAGTAGGTGTGGTGGTGAAGGGTGAGGTGCGTGCAGGTGTGATGGTGAAGGGTGGAGTTATGTAGTAGGTGTGATGGTGAAGGGGTGAGGTAATGTAGCAGGAGTGATGGTGAAGGGTGGGAGGTAATGTAGCAGGAGTGATGGTTGGGGTTGAGGTAATGTAGTGTGATGGTGAGGTGGGAGTAATGTAGCAGGTGTGATGGTGAGGGTAGGTAATGTAGAATGTGATGGTGTGGTGTGATGTATTGTAGAGGGTGTGATGGTGAAGGGTGAGGTAATGTAGCATGAGTGATGGTGATGGGTGTGTAATGTGGCAGGTGTGATGGTGAGGGGTGGGAGTTATGGCAGGAGTGATGGTGAGGGTGAGGCAATGTAGCAAGAGTGATGGTGGTGAGGTGAGGTGTGTAGCAGTGGTGATGGTGTGAGGGGTGAGAGTAATGTAACAGGTGTGGTGGGGGGTGACGTAATATAACAGGTGTGATGGTGAGGAGTGATGATGTAGAGTGATGAAGTGAGGTGGGAGTAATGTAGCAGGTGTGATGGTGAAGGGTGAGGAGTGTGTGAGTGATGGTAGAGGTGGTGTGTAGCAGGTGTGATGTTGAAGGGTGAGACAATGTAGCAGAAGTGATGGTGGGGGTGAGGTAGCACAACCAGTGTGATGGTGGGGTGAAATGTGTAGCAGGAGTAGTGGTGACCAGGTGGGACATGTTGCAGGGTGATGGTGGAAGGGTGGGAGTAATAGGGTGTGTCCTCACAGGAGGCGTTTTTTTGAGTTTGAAAAATTTGGCCCGTGGTAGTGATGGTGTAGTTCTATGTGCAGAATCATGTGATTATATTTAGATTTGAAAAGTTTCACCACCAACTCCTGCTACATTGCCTCTGCCCTTACCATCACTCCTGCTACATTGCCTCACCCTTCACCATCACACCTGCTACATTACCTCACCCCTCACCATCACTCCTGCTACGTACCTCACTCCTTACCATCACTCCTGCAACATTACCTCACCCTTCCCCATCACACCTGCTACTTTACCCCACTCCTCACCATCACACCTGCTACATTACCTCAACCCACCACCATCCAATCCTGCTACATTACACACACATCTACATTCACCCTCACTCCTAACCATCACTCCTGCTACATTGCCTGCCCCTCCTCTCACTGTACCATTACCTCACCCTTCACCATCACTCCTGCTACATTACCTCACCTTCACCATCACACCTGCTACGTACCTCACCCTCACCATCACCCCTGCTAAGTGCCTCACCCTTCACCACATCACACCTGCTACATTACCTCACCCCTCATCATCCTCCTGATACATTCCTCACACCTCACCTAATACTCCTGCTACATTACCTCACCTTCACCATCCCCCTGCTACATCCACATCCTCCTGGCCATCCACCTGCTATATTACCTCCTCCCTCACCATCCTCCTGCTTTCCATGCCTCACCCCCTCACCATGACTCCTGCTAAATTACCTCACCCTTCACCATCACACCTGCTACATTACCTCACCCCTCAACATCACTCCTGATACATTGCCTCACCCCTCACCATCACACCTGCTACATTACCTCTTGCCCATCACTGCTACTACATTCCTCCACTTCTCCTCACTTCTGCTGCATTACCTCACCTTCACTATATCACCTGCTGCATTACCTCACCCTTCACCATCACGCACCTGCTACATTCCCTCACCCCTCACCATCACTCTGCTACATTCCTCACCCCTACACCATCACACCTCTTCCATTACCTCACTCTCCACCATCCTCCTGCTACATTACCTCTTATACCATGACTCCTGCTATATTTCCTCACCCTTCACCATCACACCTGCTACATTACCTAACCCCTCACCCATCACTCCTGCCATTGCCTCACCCCTGACCATCCTCGTCTTCCATTACCTCATCCTTCCCCATCACACACCCTGCTACATTACCCTCCTCCCACAGCCACCACACCTGCTACATTACCTCACCCCTTCACCATAACTCCTGCTACATTCCCTCATCCTTCACCCATCCACACATATTACATTGCCTCACCCCTTACCACTCTTTCTTTCATTCCTCATCCTTCACCATCCCGCTCCTGCTACATTACCTCCACCCTTCACCATTACACCTGCTACATTACCTCACCCCCTCTGTCTCACTCCTGCTACATTTCCTCACCCCTACACCATCAAGCCTGCTACATTACCTCACTCTCACCATCACTCCTGCTGTTACCTCACCCTTATCATCACTGCTGCTGTTCATTACCCTTCACCATCACTCCTGCTGCATTACCTCACCCTTCACTGCACATCACACTGCCTCGGCCTCCTCCTCACCATAACTCCTGCTACATTGCCTCACCCCTTACCATCACTCTGCTACATTGCCTCACCTTCCTCCACACCTGCTACATTACCTCACCCCTCACCATCACTCCTGCTACATTACCCCACTCCTTACCATCACTCACTGCAACGATACCTCACCCTTCCCCCATCACACCTGCTACTTTACCCCCTCCTCCCACCATCACACCTGCTTTAATGTGTGATGAACAGACTGGTTGTAGACAGCAGCATTCGCACATTACTTCACCCACACCATCACTCCTGCTACATTACCTCCTCCATATCCTCCTGCTACATTGCCTCACCCTCACCATCAACCCTACAACATTACCTCACCCTTCACTACCTCACCTTGCTACATTACCTCACCCCCTCACCATCACTCCTGCAATATTACCTCATCTTCATCATCACCTGCTGCATTACCTCCTCCACCATCATTCCTACATTACCTCACCCCTTCACCATCCTCCTGCTACATTGTCTCACCTCACCATCACTCCTGCTACATTACCCCACCCTTCACCATTACACCTGATACATTACCTCACGCTGATACCACACCTGCTGCATTACCTAACCCTTCACCATCCTCCTGCTATATTACCTCACCCCTTCACCATCACACCTGCTACATTACCTTACTCCACACGATCATTCCTGCGACATTACCTCACCCCTCACCATCACTCCTGCTACATTGTCTCACCCCTCGCCATCACTCTTGCTACATTACGTCAATCCTCACCATCACTCCTGCTACATTACCTCACCCGTCACCATCACACCTGCTACATTACCTCACCCTTCACCATCACTCCTGCCATTACCTCCTCCAACCATCCACTGCCGTGCCATCTCTCCTGCTACTACATTACCTCAGCCTCTATCCTCCAGCTACATTACTCGCCCTTCACCATCACTCTTGCTACATTACCTCCTCCTCACTATCACTGCTACATTACCTCACCCTTCACCATCACATGCTGTACCTCAACCCTCACCATCACTCCTGCTACATTACCTTATCATTCACCATCACATGCATTACCTCACCCTCCACCATCACTACTGCTACATTACCTCACCCTTCACCATCCTCCTGCATCATTACCTCACCCTTCACCATCAATCTTGCTGTTACCTCTCCTCACCATCACTCTGCTATTGCCTCAACCTCACCATCACTGCTGCTACATTACGTCACCTTCACCATCACCTGCTACATTACCTCACCCTTACCATCACTCCTCGCCATTACTCTCCCTTTCCATCTTGCTACATTACCTCACTCTCCTCATCACACATGCTACATTGCCTCAACCCTCACCATCACTGCTGGTACATTACCTCACCACCATCACTGCTGCTACATTACTCTCCATCCTCCCAGCTACACTCCTCCCATTTTCATCTCCTGCTACATTGCCTCACCTCTCACCATCAATCATGCTACCTCACCTTCACCATCACACCTGCTACATTCCTCCCCCTCACCATCACTGCTGCTATATTACCTCACCCTTCACCATCACGCTACATTGCCTCACCGTCTCATTCCTGCTATATTACTCACCCTTCACCATTACGTCACATACCTTCTCACCCTACTATCACTTCTGCTACATTGCCTCCCCTCACCATCACTCTGCTATATTACCTACCCTTCACCATCATTCTACTGCCTACCTCTCCCATCACTCCTACATTACCTCACTCCTCACCATCACTCCTGCTACATTTACCTCTCATCTCACCATCACTGCTGCTACATTACCTCCTCTTCCTGTCCTCTGCTACATTACCTCACCTTTACCATCACACCTGCTACATTACCACTCACCATCCACACCTGCTACATTACCTCACTCCTTACCATCACTCCTTCTACATTATCACCCTTCACCATCACTCTCTGCTACATTACCTCCCCCTCACCATCACTCCTTTGCTACATTACCTCAATCCTCACCATCACTTCTGCTACATTACCTCACCTCATCACTGGTGCTACATTTCTCACCATTCACCATCACACCTCCATTACCTCATCCTCACCATCACTCCTACATTGCCTCACCCCTTTCCATCACTCCTGCTATATTACCACACCCTTCACCATCACACCTGCTTCATTACCTCACCCTCACCATCACTCCTGCTACATTGTCTCACCCCTCACCATCCTCCTCTTCCATTACCTCACCCTTCACCATCACACCTGCTACATTACCTCCCACTCACCATCACCACCTGCTACATTACCTCACCTTCACCATCACTCCTCTACACTACCCTTCACCATCACACTTTCCCACCTCCCATCTTGCTACATTACCTCACTCCATCACCATCTCTGCTCCATTGCTCACCTCTCACCATCACTGCTGCTACATTACCTCCTCTTCTACATCACTCCTGCTACATTCCTCACCTTCACCATCACTGCTACATAATCTTGCCCTCACCATCACTGCTTCTGCTTACCCTTCACTTTCACTCATCACATTACCTCACCCTTCACCATCACTCCTGCTACATTTCACCATCATCTGTTGCCTCACCTTCACCATCACTCTTGCTTTCCATTCCTCCTCCTCTGTCACTCTGCTACATTGCCTCACCCTCCCATCACTGCTGCTACATTACCTCACCTTCACCATTACACCTGCTACATTGCCTCACCCTCTGCCTTACCTTCACCATCATTCCTGCATTACCTCCTCCTCTACATCATTCCTACTCATTTTCTCCTCCTCACCATCACTCCTGCTACATTACTTCCCTTCACCATCAAACCTGCTATCTTACCTCACCCTTCACCATCACTCCTGTTACATTGCCTCACGCCTCACCATCCCTCCTCACCTTTACATTACCTTCATATCCTCCTGCTACATTACCTCATCTCATCACCTATTACATTACCTCACCTCTCCATCTGCTACATTACCTCTTTCCCTCCACATTACTTCACCCCATCAATGCTGCTACATTACACTCCACCTACCATCACTCTGCTACATTGCCTCACCCTCACCATCAACCCTGCCATTCCTTTCACCCCCCTCACCATCACTCCTGCTGTTACCTCATCCTTCACCATCACACCTGCTACATTACCTCACTCCACACCATCATTCCTTCGACATTACCACTCTTCACTCCTTTCCACCTCTGCATCACCCATGCCTCATTACTTCACCCTTCACCATCCTCCTGCCACATTACCTCCTCCTCACCATCACACCTTACATTACCTCACCTCACCATCACACCTGTTGTTACCTCACCCCTCACCATCCTCCTGCTACATTACCTCACTCCTCACCATCAATCCTGCTACATTGCCTCACCCTCCTATCCTCCTGCTACATTACCACCTTCACCATCACTCCTGCTACATTACCTCCTCCTCACCATCACACCTGCTACATTACTCACCCCTCACCATCACACCTCCTACATTACTTCACCCTCACCATCACTCCTGCTACATTACCTCCTCGTACCATCACTCTGCTACATTACCTCACCTCACCATCAACCCTGCTACATTATCTCACCCTTCACTATCTCTGCTACATTACTCACCCCCTCACCATCCTCCTGCAATATTACCTCATCCTTCATCATCACACCTGCTACATTACCTCAGTCCACACCATCATTCCTGCGACATTACTCACCCTTCACCATCACTCCTGCTACATTGTCTCACCTCCCCATCACCTCCTGCTACATTACCTCACCCTTCACCATCACCTGCATTACCTCCTCCTGACCCACCTGCTACATTACCTCTCCTTCCTATCACTCCTGCTATATTACCTCACCTTTCACCATCACACCTGCTACATTACCTTACACCACACCATCATTCCTGCTACATTACCTCACCCATCACCATCACTCCTGCTACATTACCTCACTCCTCACCATCACTCCTGCTACATTGCCTCAACCCTCACCATCACTGCTGTTACATTACCTCACCTTCACCATCACACCTGCTACATTACCTCACCCTTATCCTCCTCCTTCTACCTCACCCTTCACCATCAATCTTGCTACATTACCTCCTCCTCCCATCACACATGCTACATTACTCACCCTCACCATCACTGCTGCTACATTACCTCACCATTCACCATCACATCTGCTACATTACCTCACCCCTCACCATACTGCTGCTACATTACCTCACCCCTCACCATCACTCCAGCTACATTACCTCCTCCATTACTATCCTCTGCTACATTGCCTCACCTCTCACCATCAATCATGCCATTACCTCACCTTCACCATCCTGCAACATTACCTCACCCCTCACCATCCTGCTGCTATATTACCTCACCATCATTCTGCTACATTGCCTCACCCTCACCATCATTTCTGCTATATTGCCTCACCCCTCACCATCATCCCACGATACATTACCTCACCTCACTATCACTTCTGCTACATTGCCTCACCCCTCACCATCACTCCTGCTATATTTACCTCACCCTTCACCATCATTCCTGCTACATTACCTCCTCTCACCATCACTCCTGCTTCATTACCTCCTCCTCACCATTATCACTGCTGCATTGCCTCCTCTCACCATACTGCTGCTACACCTCCTCTTCACCATCACTCCTGCTACATTACTCACCTTTTACCATCACACCTGCTACATTACCTACTTTGACCATCACACCTGCTACATTACCTCCTCCTTACCATCACTCCCCTTCATTACTCACCCCTTCACCATCACTCCTGCTACATTACCTCACCCCTCACCATCACTCTTGCTACCTCATTCTCACCCATCCTCCTGCTTCATTACCTCACCCCTCACCATCTGTTACTACATTTCCTCACCATTCACCATCACTCCTGCTACATTACCTCCCCATCACTCACCTACATTGCCTCACCCCTCACCATCATTTCTACATTACCTCACTTCTACATCACACCTGCTACATTACCTCACCCCTCATCATCCTGCTGCTACATTTCCTCACCCTTCACCATCACTCCTGCTACATTACCTCACCCTCCTCATCACACCTGCTACATTACCTCACCCTACCATCACTCCTCCTTCCATTACCTCACTCACCATCACTCCTGGCTACATTGCCTCACCCCACCATCACTCCTGCTACATTACTTCACCCCTCACCATCACTCTTGCTACATTACCTCACTCCTCACCATCCTCCTGCTATATTGCCTCACCCCTCCTAAACTGCCTTCATTACCTCACCCTTCACCATCACACACTACATTACCTCACCCTTCACCATCTCCTGCCACATTACCTCCTCCCTCCCACCATCACTCCTTCTACTTGCCCTCCTTCTCCTCCTACATTTGCCTCAACCTCACCATCTCTTGCTACATTACCTCACCCCTTCACCATCACACCTGCTACATTACCTCACCTTCACCATCACTCCTCCACATTACCTCACTCCTCAACCATCACACCTCTACATTGCATTCACCCATCTCCATCCTGCTACTACATTACCTCAGCCCTCACCATCACTCCTGCTACATTACCTCACCCTTCACCATCACTCTTGCATTACCTCCTCCTCACTATCACACCTTACACCACTCCTCACCCTTCACCATCACACATGCTACATTACCTCACCCTCTCACCATCACTCCTGCTACATACCTCATCATTCACCATCACATCCTGCCATTACTCACCCCTCACCATCACTACTGCTACATTACCTCACCTTCACCATCCTCCTGCATCATTACCTCACCCTTCACCATCACTCTTGCTACATTACCTCCTCCTCACCATCATCCTGCTACATTGCCTCAACCTCTCCATCCTGCTGCTACATTACGTCACCCTTCACCCACTCACCTACATTACCTCACCCTTCACCATCCTCCTGCTTCATTACCTCACCCTTCACCATCAATCTTGCTACATTACTCCTCTCCTCACTCCACACATGCTACATTGCCTCACCCTCAACATCTGCTGTACATTACCTCACCTTCACCATCACATCTTGCTACATTACCTCACCCCTCATCATCATGCTGCTACATTACCTCACCCTCACCATCACTCCAGCTACATTACCTCCTCCTGCTATCACTCCTGCTACATTGCCTCCTCTCACCATCAATCATGCTACATTACCTCACCCTTCACCATCACACCTGCTACATTACCCCACCATCACTGCTGCTATATTACCTCACCCTTCACCATCAATTTCTGCTACATTGCCTCACCCGTCACCATCATTCCTGCTATATTACCTCACCCTTCACCATCACGTCTGCTACATTACCTCACCCTACCTTCTGCCATTGCCTCACCTCACATCACTCCTGCTATATTACCTCACCCTTCACCATCATTCCTGCTACATTACTACTCACCATCACTCCTGCTACATTACCCTCCTCCTCACCATCACTCCTGCTACATTGCCTCACCTCTCACCATCACTGCTGCTACATTATCTCTTCCACCATCCTCTGCTACATTGCACCTCACCCTTACCATCACACCTGCTACATTACCTCCTCCTCCATCACACCTGCTACATTACCTCCTCATCCCATCCTCCTTCTACATTTTCACCCCTTCACCATCACTCCTGCTACATGCCTCACCCCTCCCCATCACTCTTGCTACATTACCTCATCCTCACCATCACTCCTGCTACATTACCTCACCCTCACCATCACTCTCTACATTACCTCACCCTTCATCACACCTGCTACATTACCTCACTCTCACCATCACTCCTGCTTACATTTGCCTCACCCTTACCATCACTCCTGCTATTTTCCCTCACCTTCACCATCACGCACCACATTACCTAACCCCTCACCATCACTCTTCTTCGCTTTGCATACCCTCACCATCACTCCTGCTACATTGCCTCATCCTTCACCATCACACCTGCATTTACCTCCTCCCAGTACCACACCTGCTTACATTACCTCACCCTTCACCACTCACCCTTCATTACCTCATCCTTCACCATCACACATTTGTTACCTCACCCTCCATCCTGCTTCCTACATTTCCTCATCCTTCACCATCACTCCTGCTACATTACCTCACCCTTCACCATTACACCTGCTACATTACCTCACCTCACCATCCACTCCTGCTACATTTACCTCACCCTCACCATCAAACCTGCTGCATTGCCTCACTCTCCACCATCACTCTTCTTTGTTGCCTCACCTTACCATCACTGCTGCTACATTGCTTCACCCTTCACCATCACTCCGCTGCATTACCTCATTCACCATCACGCTGCATTACCTCATCTCCACCATAACTCCTGCTGCGCCTCACCCTCATCACTCATGCTCACTTTCGCGCCACTTTTCACCATCACACCTGCTTACATTGCCTCACCCCTCACCATCCTCCTGCTACATTACCTCCTCCTTACCATCACTCACCAGCATTACCTCACCTTCCCCATCACACCTGCTGCTTCTTACTCTCACCATCACCTCACCCCTCACCATCACTGCTGCTACATTACCTCACCCTTCACCATCACTCATCTGCTGTTACACTCCACTCTCCACCACTCACTCTGCATTGCCTCACCTCACCATCTCTGCTATTAACCTTCACCATCCCCACCTGCTACATTATCACCCTTCACCATCACTCCTCTTCCATTACCTCACCCTTCACCATCACACCTGTATATTACCTCACCTCACCATCACTCTGATACATTGCCTCACCCTTCACCATCACTCCTGCTACATTACCTCACCTTCACCATCACACCTCTGCATTACCTCACCCCTCATCATCACTCCTGATGCATTTGCCTCACCTCATCATGTTAACCTCTTTCACCATCCACACCTGCTACATTACATCACTCACACCATCACATACTGTATTACCTCACTCCTCACCATCACTCCTGCTACATTGCCTCACCCCTCCACCACAGCTCCTGCTACATTACCTCACCTTCACCATCACCTGCTACATTACCTCACCCCTCAACATCACTCCTGATACATTGCCTCACCCCTCACCATCACACCTGCTACATTACCTCACCCATCACTGCTGCTACATTTCCTCACACTTCACCATCACTTCTGCCTCACCCCTTCATCCCAACATTACTCACCTTACATCTCATTACCTCATCACCATCACTCCTGCTGCATTACTCCTCCTCACCCATCACTCACATTACATGACACCCTCCCATCACTCTGCTGCATTACCTCACCCTTCACCATCACACCTGCTGCTTCCCTCACCCCTCACCATCACTCCCTTCTACATTACCTCACCCCACCCATCACACCTGCTACATTGCCTCACTCATCACCATCACTCCTCTTTCATTTCCTCACCCCACCTCATCACTCCTGCTATATTTCCCTCACCATCACACTACATTACTAACCTCTACCATCACTCCTGCTACATTGCCTCACCCTCACCATCACTCCTGCTACATTACCTCACTCCCCACCCACAACACCTGCTACATTACCTCACCTTCACCATAACTCCTGCTACATTACCTCATCCTTCACCATCACACATGTTACAACCTCACCTCACCATCACTGCTACTACATTTTCCTCATCCTTCACCATCACTCACCTTACATTACCTCACCTTCACCATTACACCTCTTCATTGCCTCCCTCACCATCACTCCTGCTTCCGTTACCTCACCCTACACCATCAAACCTGCTGCATTGCCTCACTCACTCTGCATCACTCCTCTGCGTTGCCTCACCCCCTATCCAACGCTGCTTTATTCTGCCATCACCATCACTCTGCTGCATTCTATCACCCTCACCATCCTTTGCTCATCTCTGCTGCATTTGCCTCACCCCTTACCATCACTCCTGCTACATTTGCCTCACCCTTCACCATCACACCTGCTACATTACCTCACCCTTCACCATCACTCCTGCTACATTACCTCTTTCACTATCCTCCCTGCTACATTGTCTCACCTTCACCATCACTGCTACATTACTTCACCTTCACCTTCACTCCTGCTACATTACCTCACCCTTCAACATCACTCCTCTTATGTTACCTCACTCCTCACCATCACTCCTACTACATTGCCTCACCCCTCACCATCACTGCTGCTTTATTACTCACCTTCACCTCACCTGCTACATTATCTCACCCCTTCACCACTTTTCCTGCTGCATTCGTCGCATCACCATCACTCTGCTGCATTGCCTCACCCTTCACCATCACTCCGCTGCCAACCCTCCCCCACCATCACTGCTGTCTTAACTCATTCATCATGTCACACCTGCTTACATTACCTCACCCTTCACCATTATTCCTGCCACATTACCTCCCCTCTCCATCCTCCTCCTACATTTATACCCTTCTCCATTACACCTGCTACATTACCTCACCCTTCACCATCCTGCTGCTACATTAGCTTCACCTTCACCATCACTCCTGCTACATTTCTCACTCTTCACCATCACTCCTGCTACATTACCCACCTTCACCATCACACCTGCTCATTACCTCACCCTTCACCATCACTCCCCTTACACATTACCTCATCCTCACCATCACTCCTGCTACATTGCCTCACCCCTCACCATCACTCCTGCGCATTACTCGCCATCTGCTGTTACCCATCCCCACTCCTGCTACATTGCCTGCATCACACCACATTGCTCACCCCTTACCATCACTCCTGCTTATGTTTCCTCACCCTTCACCATCTCACCTGCTTTCACGTTGCCTCACCCTCACCATCCTCCTGCTACATTTCCTCACCTCACCATCACTCATAACTGCATTACCTCACCCTTCACCATCACACCTGCTTCCATTACCTCACCCTTCACCATCCTCTGCATTCTCCTCATCACCATCACTCCTGCTACATTACCTCACTCCTCACCATCACACCTGTTACATTACCTCACCCCTCACCATCACTGCTACATTTCACTCTGTCCTTCACTCATCTACCATTACCTCACCCCTTCACATCTGCTACATTACCCCACCCCTCACCATCACCTGCTACATTCCTCACCCCTGCATCCTCACTACGCTCACTCCTCACCATCACGCCTGCTACATTACCTAAACCCTCTGCATCGCTACTTCTGCATTACTTCACCTTCCTTCCTTCACCCTTCACACGCCACGCACCTCTGACTTCCTCATCTCCGCCATCATCCTCTTCCCATTGCCTCACCCCTCACCATCACTTCTGCTACATTACCTCACTCATTTCATTGCATCACTCCTGATACATTTGCCTCACCCCTCACCATCACTGCTACTACCTCCTTTCTCTTCACTCCTGTACATTGCCTCGCTCCATCTGTTCCTTCCTCACTTTCCTTACCCCTCACCATCACTCCGCTTACATTCTCACTCTAACCATCACTCCTGCACATTGCCTCACCCCTCTGCTCACCTTCTTGTTCACCCCTTCACCATCACTCCTGCTTTACATTACCTCTTCACCATCACACCTGCTACTTTCACCCTCACATACCCTGCTACATACCTCACCCTTCACCATCACACCCTCTTTACATTACCTCACCCTCACCATCACTCCCTGTGCCTCTCCTTCACCATCTCACCCTTTACATTACCTCACCCTTCACCATCACACCTGCTTACATTCATCACTCCTATTCACACCTTAGCATGTTCCTCATCACTCACCATCTGCTACAATTTGCTCACCCTCCACCATGCTCCCTTTCAGCCTCTTACCCTTCATTGCTACATTACCTCACCCCTCAACATCACTCTGATACATTGCCTCCACCTCACCATTCATCTGCTACATTACCTCACCCCTTACCATCACTGCTTCTACATTTCTTCACTTCATCACTTCCATTACCTCACCCTTCACCACCTGCTACATTACCTCACCTTCACCATCACTACTGCCACTTTACCTCATCACCCACTCCTGCTTTCATTGCCTCACTCCTCCACCATCCTCTGCTTGCATTGCCTCACCCTCTCCATCACTCCTGCTACATTACCTCACCCTTCACCATCACATCTTTCATTCCCTCACCCCTCACATCACTCCTTGCTACATTGCCTCACCCTGCCATCACCTGCTGCATTGCCTCATCATCACCATCATCATCTGCATTTATCATGCCATCACTCATATATGTTTCATCACCCTTCCACACCTTAACTGCATTGCCTTACCCCTCACCATCACTCCTCTTTCGTTGCCTCACCTCCCACCATCACTCCTGCTGCATTACATCATCCTTCACCATCACACCTGCTACATTACCTCACTCACAGCCACACCTGCTTCATTACCTCCACCCTTCACCATAACTCCTGCTGCATTACCTCATCCTTCACCATCACACATGTTACATTACCTCACCCCTCACCATCACTGCTGACTACATTTCCTCATCCTTCACCATCACTCGCCATCACCCTTCACCATTACACCTGCTTTCATTTCTCACCTACCCATCACTCACTTTGCATTGCCTCACCTACACCATCACTTTACGTGCCTCACTCCTCCACCATCACTCCTGCTGCATTTGCCTCACCCCCATCCACCTGCATTTACGTCACTCATCACCATCACTCCTACTGCATTACCTCGCACCCACCATCACTCATAACTGCTTGCTCTGCCCTCACCATCACGCCTGCTTCATTGCCTCACCGTCACCATCACTCCTGCTATGTTACCTCACCTTTTCACCATCACTCCTGCTGCATTATTCACCCTTCCCATCACTCCTGCTACATTATCTCACCCTTCACCATCCCTCTGCTACATTCTTCACCCTTCACCTTCACTCCTGTGTTACCTCCCCTTCAACATCACTCCTGCTACATTTACCTCCTCCTCACCATCCTCCTACTACATTACCTCACCTCACCATCACTGCTGCTTTATTACCTCACCTTCACCATCCACACCTGCTACATTATCTACCCATCACTTTACCTGCTACATTACATCACCATCACTGCCTTCCGTGCCTCACCCTTCACCATCCTCCCGCTCACCTTAACCTCACCTTCACCATCACCTTCTGCATTAACTCATTTCACTCACTGTCACACCTGCTGCATTGCACTCACCCTTCACCATTATTCCCGCGCATTGCTCACTCCTCACCATCACTCTCACTTGCTTGCCCATTCTCCGTTCACATAACTGCATTCCTCACCCTTCACCATCACTGCTGCATTACCTCACCTTCACCATCACTCCTGCTGCATTTCCTCCACTCTTCACCATCAGTCCTGCTACATTACCTCACCCTTCACCATCACACCTGCATTACCCTCACCCTTCACATCACACCTTTCATTACCTCACCCTCCACCATCCTCTGCTACATTGCCTCACCCCTCACCATCCCCTGCTACATT
Organism: Homarus americanus; assembly: GCF_018991925.1. NCBI lineage: Eukaryota > Metazoa > Arthropoda > Malacostraca > Decapoda > Nephropidae > Homarus > Homarus americanus. The sequence continues at coordinate 4,481 of NW_024757537.1, read as the reverse complement.
ACCTCACCTTACCATCACTCCTGCTACATTTCCTCACCTTCACCATCACTTCTCTATATTACCTCACCCTTCACCATCACACCTGCTACATTACCTCACCTTCACCATCACTCCTGCCCATTACCTCTCATCACCATCACACCTGCTACATTGCCTCACCTCCATCCCTTTCATTACTTCACCCTTCACCATCACCATAACCTTTCACTCACCTCACCATCACTCCTGCTGCATTGCCTCCACTCCTTACCATCACTCCTGTGCCTCACCCTTCCCATCACACCTGCTTCTTTACCCATTCCTCACCATCACACCTGCCATTACTCCCCTCACCATCCTGCTGCTACATTGCCTCACCCTTCACCATCACTCCTGCATTACCTCTCTCACCATTTGCCTCACCCCTTACCATCCTCCTCTATATTACCTCACCCTTCACCTCACCTGCTACATTACCTCACCCTTCTCTATCACTCCTCCTTCATTACCTCACCTCACCATCACACCTGCTACATTACCTCACCCCTCATCATCCTCACATACATTTGCCTCACACCTCACTATTACTCTACATTACCTCACCCTTCACCATCACACACCTGCTGCATTACATCACTCTGACCATCACCTGTATTAGCTATCTCACATGCTCATACATTGCACTCACCCTCACCATGACTCTGCTATTGCCTCACCCTTCACCATCACACTGCATTCCTCACCCTCAGCATCACTCCTGTACATTGCCTCACCCTCTCCATCACACCTGCTATTACCTCACCCCTTACCATCACTGCTACTACATTTCCTCACTTCACCATCACTTCTGCTTCATATTACCCCTCACCCTTCACCATCACACACCTGCTACATTACCTCACCTTTCACCATCCCTCCTCCTTACATTACCTCACTCATCACCATCACCTCTTACATTTGCCTCACCCATTACCATCCCACTGCTGCTACATTACTTCACCCTTCACCATCACTCCTGCTACATTACCTCACCCCTCACCATCCCTCCTGCACCATTACCTCACTCCTTACCATCACTCCTGCTATATTACCTCACCCTTCCCCATCACACCTGCTTTCACTTTACCCCATTCCTCACCCAATCACACCTGCTACATTATCACCTCACCATCACTTACGCTCGTGCCTCACCCTTCACCATCCTCAATGTTGTCATCACCGCCAGCTCTGCTCTTGCTCACCCTTGCCATCACTCATAACCATGTTGCCTCCCCCTTCGCCATACTCCTGCATTCCTCCTTATTCTCTGTCCTCATCATTAAATTGCCTCACCCTTCACCCATCCCCTGCTACATTACCTCCCCTCATCATCACTCTGTTGTTTCCTCACCTCCTTCCTCTACATTACCTCACCCCTTCATCACTCCTGCTACATTACATCCTCCTGACCATCACACCTGCTATATTACCTACTCCTCACCATCCTCCTCTTACATTGCCTCACCCCTCACCTCACTCCTGCTGCTGCCTCACCCTTCACCATCACTCCTGCCATTACATCCTCCTTACCATCACACCTGCTTCATTACCTCACCCTTCACCATCACTGCTGCTACATTGCCTCTCTCCCATCACTCATCTACATTACCTTCACCATCACCTGCTGCATTACACTCTGCCCATCACCATCACTGCTGCCATTGCCTCACCCATCAGTACACCTGCTACATTGCGCCACTCTTACCATCCTCGCTCCTCCTGCATTGCCTCACCCCTCACCATCACTCTGTTTCTTACACTCACCCTTCACCATCACCTGCTTCATTGCCTCACCCTCACCATCATCTCTTTCTTGCCTCGTTTTGCATCCTCCTGTGCATTAGCCCTTCCATCACTTGCCTGTCATTATCTCACCCTTCACCATCACTGCTTCTTTACATTGCCTCACCCTTCACCTTCACTCTACCAGCTGCATTACCTCACCCTTCATATCTCTGTTGCATTACCATCCTCCTCACTCTTCTACATTACTCACCCTCACACCATCACTCACTTAACTGCATTACCTCTTTCACCATCACTCTTGCTTCATTACCTCACCTTCACCATCACTCCTGCTGCATTATCTCCATCACCATCACTGCTGCTACATTGCCTCACCCTTTACCATCACTCCTGCTTAATTACCTCACCCTTCACCATCACTGCTGCTACATTACTCATTTCCTCATGTCACCCTGCTGCTTGCCTCACCCTCACCATCACCTTTCTGCTTCGCCTCGCACTTCTCCCTTCACCTGCTACGTTGCCTCCCCTTCACCATCAGTCCTTTCTTTACCTCACCCTTCACCATCACTCTTGCTACATTACCTCACCCTTCACCATCACTCGCTTCACTACCTCACCCACCTCTTCTCATTGTCTCCTCCTTCCATCACTCCTGCTACATTACCTCACCCTTCACCATCACCTGCTACATTACTCACCCTTCACCATCCTCCTGTTACATTTTCTCATCACTCCTGCTACATTGCCTCACCCTCACCATCACTCCTCATTACTCACTCACCATCACTCTGCTGCATTACGTCATCCTCACCATCCTCCTGCTTTCCATTACCTTCACTTCACATTTGCTACGTGCCTCACCCCTCACCACTCTTCATTTTGCATTGCCTCACACCCTGCCATCACTCTTACATTATCGTGCCTCACTCCTCACCATCACCTCTTTCATTGCCTCTCCTTTACCATCACTCCTGCTATTTTCCTCACCCTTCTCTATCACTTCTGCTACATTGCCTCACCTCTCTTTCCCTCCTTCTCATTGCCTCACCCTCACCATCAGTCACTTACATTACCTCACCCTTCACGCATCACTCTGCCATTCCTCACTCTCACCTCCCTCTGCTGCATTTCCTCACTCTTCACCTTCACACCTGCTATATTGCCTCACCTTACCATCACTGCTACATTTCTCACCCTTCACCATCCTCTCTTTACATTACCTCCTCACCATCACTCACCTGCTACATTACCCCTCTCCATCATTCTGCTTTCATTTCCCTCACTCTCACCATCACTCTGTTTCTTTGCTTACTCTTCTCCCATCACACCTGTTGATTACCTCACCCCTCACCATCACTGCTGTTGCCTTCACCTTCCATCCCTTTTTACATTCTTCACCCATCAATCACCTCTTATTACCTCACCCCTCATATCTCCTCTTGCACTTCTCACCTTCACCATCACACCTGCTACGTTACCTCCCCTCACCATCACTCCTGCTACCTCACCTTTCACCATCACTCCTGCCACATTACCTCACTCTCACGTCACACCTGTTACCTCACCTCACCATCACCTGCTACATTACCTCCTCCTCCATCACTCCTCCTACATTGCCTCACCTCACCATCATCCTGCTACATTACCTCACCATTCACCATCACACCTGCTGCATTACTTCACCACCATCACTCTTTACATTGCCTCACCCTCAACATCACTGCTACTACATTTCCTCTCATTCACCATCCCTCCTGTTACATTACCTCAGCCGTCACCATCACACATGCTACCCTCTCCTCACCACCACACATTGCTGCAATGCCATCACTCCTGTTACATTAATCACCCATCTGTTCTGTGTGCCTCACCTCACAATCACCCTACTGTCTGCCTTCACCATCACACCTGCTACATTACCTCCCTTCACCATCACACCTGCTACATTACCTCACCCCTCACCATCACTCTGATACATTGCCTCACCCCTCACCATCACTCTACATTACCTCACCTTGCCATCACACCTGCTTTGCCTCCTCCCATCACACCTGTTCGTTGCCTCAGCCTCACCATCACTGACATTACCCCCTCATCATCACTGCTTCATTACCTCCTCCTTTACATTACCTCACCCATCCATCACACCCTGCATTTACTCTCCCTGAGCTCCATTTCCTCACCCCTTCACCATCACTCCCACTCACCCTTACATTACCTCCTCCTCACCATCACTTTTGTTGCATTACCCAGCCCTCATCATCACTTCTGCATTTACCCTCACCCTCCCACCATCACTACTGTTGCTTTGCCTCCTCCTCCTGCATCACTCCTCTTCATTGCCTGAGCCCTCACCATCACTCTACATTACCTTTCACCTCCCACCTGCTACATTACCTCACCTTACCATCCTCCTGCTACATTGCCTCCTCTGCCTCACTCCTCCTCATTACCTCACCCTCACCATCCTCTGCTCATTGCCTCACCCCTCACCATCACGCTCTTCATTACTTTACCATCACACCTGCTACGTTTCCATTCACCATCCTCTACTTTACCTCACCCCTTCACCATCACCTGCTACATTACCTCACCTTCACCATCCCTTCTACATTACCTCCTCTCACCATTACACCTGTTGCATTACCTCACCCTCACCTCTGCTTGCGTTGCGTCGTCCTCACCATCCCTCCTACATTACCTCATCACCATCA
>NW_024757536.1:0-81305 GCF_018991925.1 Homarus americanus | reverse complement strand
ATCCATATATATTTCATTAGCCCAATAACGCACACAGACTTCTACATATAATCAACGCCTCACCCCACTAGGATTCAAACCCACGATCTTATAATTGTGACCGGGGTATGCTACCTCTGGGCCACCAGGACTCTAAAAGCAGTCCTAGACTCTGCTATATTTCACACAAATCCTTTTCAACGAGCTTATGGCGCCGTGAACCTCTAATGGGGACCACCCGTGCCGCTTATGTGTTCAGAGCAACGTTTTACCAAATCCGGCTTGGAAACACGAGGATCCATATATATTTCATTAGCCCAATAAGCACGCGGACTTCTACATATAATCAACGCCTCACCCCACCAGGATTTGAAGCCACGAACTTATAATTGTGACCGGGGAACGCTACCTCTGGGCCAACAGGACAATAAAAGCATTCGTAGACTCTACTATATTTCACACAAAGCCTGTTCAACGACCTAATGGCGCCGGCAACCTCTAATGGGGACCACCCATGCCACTTAGGTGATCAGAGCAACGTTTTACCAAATGCGGCTTCGAAACAGGAGAATCCATATATATTTCATTAGCCCAATAAAGGACGCGGACTTCTACATATAATCAACACCTCACCCCACCAGGATTTAAACCCAAGATCTTATAATTGTGACCGGGGAACGCTACCTCTGGGCCACCAGGACAATAAAAGCAGTCCTAGACTCTACTATATTTCACACAAAGCCTGTTTAACGAGCTTATGGCGCCGTGAACCTCTAATGGGGACCACCCGTGCCGCTTTAGGGTGACTGAGCAACGTTTACCGAATGCGGCTTCAAACACGAGATCCATATATATTTATTAGCCCAATAAAGCACGCTGACTTCTACATATAATCAACACCTCACCCCACCAGGATTTAAACCCAAGATCTTATAATTGTGACTGGGGAATGCTACCTCTGGGCCACTAGGACAATAAAAGCAGTCCTAGACTCTACTATATTTTACACAATGCCTGTTCAACGAGCTTATGGCGCTGTGAACCACTATAGGGGACCACCCGTGCCGCTTAGGTGATCAGAGCACGTTTAACCAAATGCGGCTTCGAAACCCGAGGATCCATATATATTTCATTACCCCAATAAAGCACGCAGACTTCTACATATAATCGACGCCTCACCCCACCAGGATTTGAAGCCACGATCTTATAATTGTGACCGGGGGACGCTACCTCTGGGCAAATAGGACAATAAAAGCAGTCCTAGACTCTACTACATTTCACACAAAGCCTGTTCAACGAGCTTATGACGCTGTGAACCACTATAGGGGACCACCCGTGCCACTTAGGTGATCAGAGCAACGTTTAACCAAATGCAGCTTCGAAACAGGAGAATCCGTATATATTTCATTAGCCCAATAAAGCACGCGGACTTCTACATATTATCAACACCTCACCCCACCAGGATTAAAACCCAAGATCTTATAATTGTGACCGGGGAACGCTACCTCTGGGCCACCAGGAAAAAAAAGCAGTCCTAGACTCTGCTATATTTCACACAAAGCCTGTTCAACGAGCTTATGGCGCCGTGAACCTCTAATGGGGATCACCCGTGCCGCTTAGGTGATCAGAGCAACGTTTTACCAAATGCGGTTTCAAAACACGAGGGTCCATATATATTTCATTAGCCCAATAAAGCACGCGGACTTCTACATATAATCAACACCTCACCCCACTAGGATTCAAACCCACGATCTTATAATTGTGACCGGGGTATGCTACCTCTGGGCCACCAGGACACTAAAAGCAGTCCTAGACTCTGCTATATTTCACACAAATCCTGTTCAACGAGCTTATGGCACAGTGAACCTCTAAAGGGGACCACCCGTGCCGCTTATGTGATCAGAGCAACGTTTTACCAAATCCGGCTTGGAAACACGAGGATCCATATATATTTCATTAGCCCAATAAAGCAGTCGGACTTTTATATATAACAAACACCTCACCCCACCAGGATTCAAACCCACAATCTTATAATTGTGACCGGGGTATGCTACTTCTGGGCCACCAGGACACTAAAAGCAGTCCTAGACTCTACTATATTTCACACAAAGCCTGTTAAACGAGCTTATGGCGCTGTGAAGCACTATAGGGGACCACCCGTGCCGCATAGGTGATCAGAGCAACGCTTTACCAAATGCGGTTTTGAAACATGAGGATCCATATATATTTCATTAGCCCAATAAAGCACGCGGACTTCTACATATAATCAACGCCTCACCCCACCAGGATTTGAAGCCACGATCTTATAATTGTGACCGGGGAACGCTACCTCTGGGCCAACAGGACAATAAAAGCATTCGTAGACTCTACTATATTTCACACAAAGCTGTTCAACGACCTTATGGCGCCGTGAACCTCTAATGGGGACCACCCGTGCTGCTTAGGTGATCAGAGCAACGTTTTAGCAAATGCGGCTTCAAAACACGAGGATCCATATATATTTCATTCCCCAATAAAGCACGCGGCTTCTACATATAATCAACACCTCACCCCACCAGGATTTCAACCAACGATCTTAAAATTGTGACTGGGGATCGCTACCTCTGGGCCACTAGGACAATAAAAGCAGTCCTAGACTCTGCTATATTTCACACAAAGCCTGTTCAACGAGCTTATGGCGCCGTGAACCACTATAGGGGACCACCCGTGCCGCTTAGGTGATCAGAGCAACGTTTACCCAAATGCGGCTTCAAAACCCGAGGATCCATATATATTTCATAAGCCCAATAACGCACGCAGAATTCTACATATAATCAACGCCTCACCCCACCAGGATTTGAAGCCAAGATCTTATAATTGTGACCGGGGAACGCTATCTCTGGGCCACCAGGACAATAAAAGCAGTCCTAGACTCTGCTATATTTCACACAAAGCCTGTTCAACGAGCTTATGGCGTCGTGAACCTCTAATGGGGACCACCCGTGCCACTTAGGTGATCAGAGCAACGTTTTACCAAATGCGGCTTCGAAACAGGAGAATCCATATATATTTCATTAGCCCAATAAAGCACGCGGACTTCTACATATAATCAACACCTCACCCCACCAGGATTTAAACCCAAGATCTTATAATTGTGACCGGGGAACGCTACCTCTGGGCCACCAAGACAATAAAAGCAGTCCTAGACTCTACTATATTTCACACAAAGCCTGTCCAACGAGCTTATGACTCTGTGAACCACTATAGGGGACCACCCGTGCCGCTTAGGTGATCAGAGCAACGTTTAACCAAATGCGGCTTCGAAACCCGAGAATCCATATATATTTCATTAGCCCAATACAGCACGCAGACTTCTACATATAATCAACGCCTCACCCCACCAGGATTTGAAGCCACGATCTTTAATTGTGACCGGGGGACGCTACCTCTGGGCCACCAGGACAATAAAAGCATTCCTAGACTCTGCTATATTTCACACAAAGCCTGTTCAACGGGCTTATGGTGCACCGCGGAACCTCTAATAGACCACCAGGCCGCTTAGGTGATCAGAGCAACGTTTTACCAACCGCTTGGAAACACGAGGATCCATATATTTCATTAGCCCACAAAGCAGCCGGACTTCTATATATAACAAACACTCCCACCCCACCAGGATTCAAACCCACAATCTTATAATTTCAGACCGGGTAAGTATTTCTGGGCCACCAGGACAATAAAAGAAGTCCTAGACTCTACTATATTTCACACAAAGCCTGTTCAACGACCTTATGGCGCCATGAACCTCTAATGGGGACCACCCGTGGCGCTTAGGTGATTAGAGTACCGTTTAACCAAATGCGGCTTCGAAACCCGAGGATCCATATATATTTCTTTAGCCCAATAAAGCACGCAGACTTCTGCATATAATCAATGCCTCACCCCATCAGGATTTAAACCCACGATCTTATAATTGTGAAAGGGGAACTCTACCTCTGGGCCACCAGGAAAATAAAAGCATTCGTGAGACTCTACTATATTTCCCTTTTTGGCTGACAAAGCTTGTTCAACGACCTTAGTGGCGCCGTGAACTCCTAATGGGGGACCAATTCGCATGCTTAGGGTGACTGGTGAGCAACGTTTTAGCAAATGCGGCTTCAAAACACGAGGATCCATATATATTTCATTCTCCAATAAAGCACGCGGCTTCTACATATAATCAACACCTCACCCCACCAGGATTTCAACCAACGATCTTAAAATTGTGACTGGGGAACGCTACCTCTGGGCCACTAGGACAATAAAAGCAGTCCTAGACTCTGCTATATTTCCCACAAAGCCTGTTCAACGAGCTTATGGCGCCGTGAACCACTATAGGGGACCACCCGTGCCGCTTAGGTGATCAGAGCAACGTTTACCCAAATGCGGCTTCAAAACCCGAGGATCCATATATATTTCATAAGCCCAATAACGCACGCAGAATTCTACATATAATCAATGCCTCACCCCACCAGGATTTGAAGCCAAGATCTTATAATTGTGACCGGGGAACGCTATCTCTGGGCCACCAGGACAATAAAAGCAGTCCTAGACTCTGCTATATTTCACACAAAGCCTGTTCAACGAGCTTATGGTGTCGTGAACCTATAATGGGGACCACCCGTGCCACTTAGGTGATCAGAGCAACGTTTTTCCAAATGCGGCTTCGAAACAGGAGAATCCATATATATTTCATTAGCCCAATAAAGCACGCGGACTTCTACATATAATCAACACCTCACCCCACCAGGATTTAAACCCAAGATCTTATAATTGTGACCAGGGAACGCTACCTCTGGGCCACCAGGACAATAAAAGCAGTCCTAGACTCTACTATATTTCACACAAAGCCTGTCCAACGAGCTTATGACTCTGTGAACCACTATAGGGGACCACCCGTGCCGCTTAGGTGATCAGAGCAACGTTTAACCAAATGCGGCTTCGAAACCCGAGAATCCATATATATTTCATTAGCCCAATAAAGCACGCAGACTTCTACATATAATCAACGCCTCACCCCACCAGGATTTGAAGCCACGATCTTATAATTGTGACCGGGGGACGCTACCTCTGGGCCACCAGGACAATAAAAGCATTCCTAGACTCTGCTATATTTCATTATCAAAGCCGTTCAACGGGCTTATGGCACCGTGAACCTCTAATGGGGACCACCCGTGCCGCTTAGGTGATCATAACAGCGTTTTACCAAATGCGGCTTCGAAACAGGAGGATCCATATATATTTCATTAGCCCAATAAAGAACGCGAACTTCTACATATAATCAACACCTCACCCCACCAGGATTTCAACCAACGATCTTATAATTGTGACCGGGAGACGCTACCTCTCGGCCACAAGGACAATAAAAGCATTCCTAGACTCTGCTATATTTCACACAAAGCCTGTTCAACGAGCTTATGGCGCCGTGAACCACTATAGGGGACTACCCGTGCCGCTTAGGTGATCAGAGCAACGTTTACCCAAATGCGGCTTCAAAACCCGAGGATCCATATATATTTCATTAGCCCAATAACGCACGAAGACTTCTACATATAATCAACGCCTCACCCCACCAGGATTTAAACCCACGATCTTATAATTGTGACCGGGGAACGCTACCTCTGGGCCACCAGGACAATAAAAGCAGTCCTAAACTCTGCTGTATTTCACACAAAGCCTTTTCAACGAGCTTATGGCGTCGTGAACCTCTAATGGGGACCACTCATGCCACTTAGGTGATCAGAGCAACGTTTTACCAAATGCGGCTTCGAAACAGGAGAATCCATATATATTTCATTAGCCCAATAAAGCACGCGGACTTCTACATATAATCAACACCTCACCCCACCAGGATTCAAACCCACGATTTTATAATTGTGACCGGGCTATGCTACCTCTGGGCCACCAGGACAATAAAAGCAGTCCTAGACTCTACTATATTTCACACAAAGCCTGTTGAACGAGCTTATGGCGCCGTGAACCTCTAATGGGGACCACCCTGGCCACTTAGGTGATCAGCGCAACGTTTTACCAAATGCGGCTTCAAAACACGAGAGTCCATATATATTTCATTAGCCCAATAAAGCACGCGGACTTCTACATATAATCAACACCTCACCCCACCAGGATTCAAACCCACGATCTTATAATTGTGACCGGGCTATGCTACCTCTGGGACACCAGCACAATAAAAGCAGTCCTAGACTCTACTATATTTCACACAAAGCCTGTTCAACGAGTTTATGGCCGTGAACCTCTAATGGGGACCCCACCTGTGCCGCTAGGTGATCAGATAAACGTTTTACCGAATGCGCTTCGGAAACACGAGATCCATATATATTTTAATAGCCCAATAAAAGCACGCGACTTCTACATATAATCAACACCTTCACCCCACCTCAAGACGGAACCCCACGATCTTATAATTGTGACCGGGGACGCCACCTCTGGGCCACCAGACAATAAAAGCATCTTTAGACTCTGTCATATTTCACACAAAGCCTGTTCAAAGAGCTTATGGCACCGTGAACCACTATAGGGGACCACCCGTGCCGCTTAGGTGATCAGAGCAACGTTTTACCAAATCCGGCTTGGAAACACGAGGATCCATATATATTTCATTAGCCCAATAAAGCACGCGGACTTCTACATATAAACAACACCTCACCCCAACAGGATTCAAACCCAAAATCTTATAATTGTGACCAGGGAATGCTACCTCTGGGCCACCAGGACACCAAAAGCAGTCCTAGACTCTGCTATTTCAATAATATCCTGTTCAATCCAGCTTATATGATTGAACCTCTAATAAATCACCCAAAGCCGCTTATGATCAGAGCAACGTTTACCAAATCCGCTTGGAAACACGAGGATCCATATATATTTATTAGCCCAATAAAGCACTCGATCTCTGCTATAATCAACACTTCACCCCACCAGGATTCAAACCCACAATCTAGGTACGTGAATATACCTCTGGGGCCACCAGGACAATAAAGCAGTCCTAGACTTACCATATTTCAATACTAAAGCCTGTTCAACGACCTTATAGCGCTGTGAACCACTATAGGGGACCACCCGTGCCGCTTAGGTGATCAGAGCGACGCTTTATCAAATGCGGTTTCGAAACACGAGGATCCATATATATTTCATTAGCCCAATAATGCACGCGGACTTCTACATATAATCAACGCCTCACCCCACCAGGATTCGAACCCACGATCTTATAATTGTGACCGGGGAACGCTACCTCTGGGCCAACAGGGCAATAAAAGCATTCGTAGACTCTACTATATTTCACACAAAGCCTGTTCAACGACCTTATGCCGCCGTGAACCTCTAATGGGGACCACCCGTGCTGCTTAAGTGATCAGAGCAACGTTTTACCAAATGCGGCTTCAAAACACGAGGATCCATATATATTTCATTCCCCAATAAAGCACGCGGCTTCTACATATAATCAACACCTCACCCCACCAGGATTCGAACCCATGATCTTCTAATTGTGACCGGGGAATGCTACCTCTGGGCCACCAGTACAATAAAAGCAGTCCTAGACTCTGCTATATTTCACACAAAGCCTGTTCAACGAGCTTATGGTGCTGTGAACCTCTAATGGGGACCATCTGTGCCACTTAGGTGATCAGAGCAACGTTTTACCAAATCCGGCTTCGAAACACAAGGATCCATATATATTTCATTAGCCCAATAGAGCACGCGGACTTCTACATATAATCAACACCTCACTCCACCAGGATTCGAACCCACGATCTTATAATTGTGACCGAGGAACGCTACCTAGGGGCCACCAGGACAATATAAGCAGTCCTAGACTCTACTATATTTCACACAAAGCCTGTTCAACGACCTTATGGCGCCATGAACCTCTAATGGGGACCACCGTACCGCTTAGGTGATCAGAGCAACGTTTTACCAAATGCGGCTTCGAAATACGAGGATCCATATATATTTCATTAGCCCAATAGAGCACGCGGACTTCTAAATATAATGAACACCTCACCCCACCAGGATTTAAACCCACGATCTTATAATTGTGACCGAGGAATGCTACCTATGGGCCACGAGGACACTATAAGCAGTCCTAGACTCTGTTATATTTCACACAAAGCCTGTTCAATGAGCTTATGGCACCGTGAACCACAATAGGGGACCACCCTTGCCGCTTAGGTGATAAGAGCAACGTTTACTGAATGCGTTTGAAACGCTGTAGGATCCATATATTTTATTGTTCAATAAAGCACGCGGACTTCTACATAATCAACACCACCCCACCAATATTAAACCCACGATCTTATAATTGTGACCGGGGACGCTACCTCAGCCACCAGGACAATAAGTTATTCCTAGACTCTGCTATATTTCACACAAAGCCTGTTGAACGGGCTTATGGCGCCGTGAACCTCTAATGGGGACCACCCGTGCCACTTAGGTGATCAGAGCAACGTTTTACCAAATCCGGCTACGAAACACGAGGATCCATATATATTTCATTAGCCCAATAAAGCACGCGGACTTTTACATATAATCAACACCTCACCCCACTAGGATTCAAACCCACGATCTTATAATTGTGACCGGGGTATGTTACCTCTGGGCCACCAGGACAATAAAAGCAGTCCTAGACTCTACTATATTTCACACAAAGATTGTTCAACGACCTTATGGCGCCATGAACCTCTAATGGGGACCACCTGTGCCACTTAGGTGATCAGAGCAACGTTTTACCAAATCCGGCTTGGAAACACGAGGATCCATATATATTTCATTAGCCCAATAAATCACTCGGACTTCTACATATAATCAACACTCCTCACCCTACCAGATTCAAACCCATCATATATTGCACTGGGGTATGTTACTGGGCCACCAGGACACTAAAAGCAGTCCTAGACTCTGCTATTTCACACATCCTGTTCAACGAGCTTATGGCGCATTGAACCTCTAATGGGGACCACCCGTGCCGCTTATGTGATCAGAGCAACGTTTTACCAAATCCGGCTTGGAAACACGAGGATCCATATATATTTCATTAGCCCAATAAAGCACTAGGACTTCTACATATAATCAACACCCCACCCCACCAGGATTCAAACCCACAATCTTATAATTGTGACCGGGGTATGCTACCTCTGGGCCACCAGGACAATAAAAGCAGTCCTAGACTCTACTATATTTCACACAAAGCCTGTTAAACGAGCTTATAGCGCTGTGAACCACTATAGGGGACCACCCGTGCCGCTTAGGTGATCAGAGCGACGCTTTACCAAATGCGGTTTCGAAACACGAGGATCCATATATATTTCATTAGCCCAATAATGCACGCGGACTTCTACCTATAATCAACGCCTCACCCACCACAGGATCTGAACCCACGATCTTATAATTGTGACCAGAACGCACTTGGCCAACAGATGCGTTATCTAGACTCCTTAATTATATTTCATTAACAGCCTGTCTAACGACCTTTATGCTCGCCGTGAACTCTAATGGGACCGACTGTAAGGTTAAGTGTTCGATAACGCTTACCAAATGCGCTTCAAACACGAGGATCCATAGTTTCTATTCCAATAAAGCACGGGCTTTCAAGATATAATCAACACCTCAATTCCCACCAGGATTCGAACCCATGATCTTCTAATTGTGACCGGGGAACGCTACCTCTGGGCCACCAGGACAACAAAAGCAGTCCTAGACTCTGCTATATTTCACACAAAGCCTGTTCAACGAGCTTATGGCGCTGTGAACCTCTAATGGGGACCATCCGTGCCACTTAGGTGATCAGAGCAACGTTTTACTAAATCCGGCTTCGAAACACAAGGATCCATATATATTTCATAAGCCCAATAGAGCACGTGGACTTCTACATATAATCAACACCTCACCCCACCAGGATTCGAACCCACGATCTTATAATTGTGACCGAGGAACGCTACCTATGGGCCACCAGGACACTAGAAGCAGTCCTAGACTCTACTATATTTCACACAAAGCCTGTTCAACGACCTTATGGCGCCATGAACCTCTAATGGGGACCACCGTACCGCTTAGGTGATCAGAGCAACGTTTTACCAAATGCGGCTTCGAAATACGAGGATCCATATATATTTCATTAGCCCAATAAAGCACGCGGACTTCTACATATAATCAACACCTCACCCCACCAGGATTTAAACCCACGATCTTATAATTGTGACCGAGGAATGCTACCTATGGGTCATGAGGACACTATAAGCAGTCCTAGACTCTGTTATATTTCACACAAAGCCTGTTCAATGAGCTTATGGCACCGTGAACCACAATAGGGGACCACCCTTGCCGCTTAGGTGATAAGAGCAACGTTTTACCAAATCCGGCTCGGAAACACGAGGATCCATATATATTTCATTAGCCCAATAAAGCAGGCGGACTTCTACATATAATCAACACCTCACCCCAACAGGATTTGAACCAACGATCTTATAATTGTGACAGGGGAACGCTACCTCTGGGCAACCAGGACAATAAAAGCAGTCCTAGATTCTACTATATTTCACACAAAGCCTGTTCAACGAGCTTATGGCGCGATGAACCTCTAATGGGGACCACCCGTGCCGCTTAGGTGATAAGAGCAACGTTTTACCAAATCCGGCTTGTAAACATGAGGATCCATAGATATTTCATTAGCACAATAAAGCACGCGGACTTCTACATATAATCAACACCTCACCCCACCAGGATTTGAACCCACTATCTTATAATTGTGACCGGGGAACGCTACCTCTGGTCAACCAGGACAATAAAAGCAGTCCTAGATTCTACTATATTTCACACAAAGCCTGTTCAACGACCTTATGGCGCCATGAACCTCTAATGGGGACCACCTGTGCCGCTTAGGTGATCGGAGCAACGTTTTACCAAATCCGGCTTCGAAACACGAGGATCAATTTATATTTCAATAGCCCAATAAAGCACCCTTACTTCTACATTTAATCAACACCTCACCCCACCAGGATTTGAACCCACGATCTTATAATTGTGACCGGGGAACGCTACCTCTGGGCCACTAGGATAATAAAAGCAGTCCTAGACTCTACTATATTTTACACAAAGCCTGTTCAACGAGCTATTGGCGCTGTGAACCACTATAGAGGACCACCCGTGCCGCTTAGGTGACCAGAGCAACGTTTAACCAAATGCTGCTTCGAAACAGGAGGATCCATATATATTTCATTAGCCCAATAAAGCACGCGAACTTCTACATATAATCAACACCTCACCACACCAGGATTTCAACCAACGATCTTATAATTGTGACCGGGGAACGCTACTTCTGGGCCACTAAGACAATAAAAGCAGTCCTAAACTTCACAGGCCACACAAAGCCTGTTCAACGAAAGCGAGTGGCGTCAGTATTTAATGCGCACCAATTCGCAAGGTTTAGGTGATCAGAGCAACGCGTTTTACCAAATCCGGCTTCGAAACACTAGGATCCATATATATTTCATTAGCCCAATAAAGCACGCGGACTTCTACATATAATCAACACCTCACCCTACCAGGATTTAAACCCACAATCTTATAATTGTGACCGGGGAACGCTACCTCTGGGCCACCAGGAAAATAAAAGCAGTCCTAGACTTTGCTATATTTCACACAAAGCCTGTTCAACGAGCTTATGGCGCCGTGAACCTCTATTGGGGACCACCCGTGCCGCTTAGGTGATCAGAGCAACGTTTTACCAAATCCTGCTTCGAAACACGTGGATCCATATATATTTCATTAGCCCAATAAAGCACGCGGACTTCTACATATAATCAACACCTCACCCCACCAGGATTTGAACCCCCGATCTTATAATTGTGACCGTGGAACGCTACCTCTGGGACACTAGGACAATAAAAGCAGTCCTAGACTCTGCTATATTTCACACAAAGCCTGTTCAACGAGCTTATGGCGACGTGAACCTCTAATGGGGACGACCCATGCCTCTTAGGTGATCAGAGCAACGTTTTACTAAATGCGGCTTCGAAACTCGAGGATCCATATATATTTTATTAGCCCAATAAAGCACACGGACTTCTACATATAATCAACACCTCACCCCACTAGGATTTGAACCCACTATCTTATATTTGTGACCGGGGGACGCTACCTCTCGGCCACCAGGACAATAAAAGCATTCCTAGACTCTGCTATATTTCACACAAAGCCTGTTCAACGGGCTTATGGCACCGTGAACCTCTAATGGGGACACCCGTGCCGCTTAGGTGATCAGAGCAACGTTTTAACAAATGAGGCGTCGAAACAAGGAGGATCCATATATATTTCATTAGCCCAATAAAGCACGCGGACTTCTACATATAATCAAAACCTCACCCCACCAGGATTTGAACCCACGATCTTATAATTGTGACCGGGGAAAGCTACCTCTGGGCCACCAGGACAATAAAAGCAGTCCTAGACTCTACTATATTTCACACAAAGCCTGTTCAACGACCTTATGGCGCCATGAACCTCTAATGGGGACCACCTGTGCCGCTTAGGTGATCAGGGCAACGTTTTACCAAATCCGGCTTCGAAACACGAGGATCAATTTATATTTCAATAGCCCAATAAAGCACGCTTACTTCTACATTTAATCAACACCTCAACCCACCAGGATTTGAACCCATGATCTTATAATTGCTACCGGGGAACGCTACCTCTGGGCCACTAGGACAATAAAAGCAGTTCTAGACTCTACTATATTTCACACAAAGCCTGTTCAACGAGCTTATGGTGCTGTGAACCACTATAGAGGACCACCCGTGCCGCTTAGGTGATCAGAGCAACGTTTAACCAAATGCGGCTTCGAAACAGGAGGATCCATATATATTTCATTAGCCCAATAAAGCATGCGAACTTCTACATATAATCAACACCTCACCCCACCAGGATTTCAACCAATGATCTTATAATTGTGACCGGGGAACGCTACCTCTGGCCACTAAGACAATAAAAGCAGTCGTAAACTCTGCTATATTTCACACAAAGCCTGTTCAACGAGCTTATGGCGCCGTGAACCTCTAATGCGCACCACCCGTGCTGCTTAGGTGATCAGAGCAACGTTTTACCAAATCCGGCTTCGAAACACGAGGATCAATATATATTTCATTAGCCCAATAAAGCACTCGGAATTCTACATATAATCAACACCTCACCCCACCAGGATTCAAACCCACGATCTTATATTGTGACCGGGGAACGCTACCTCTGGGCCACCAGGACAATAAAAGTAGTCCTAGACTCTGCTATATTTCACACAAAGCCTGTTCAACGAGCTTATGGCGCTGTGAACCACTATAGGAGACCACCCGTGCCGCTTAGGTGATCAGAGCAACTTTTTACCAAATGCGGCTTCGAAACACGAGGATCCATATATATTTCATTAGCCCAATAAAGCACGCGGACTTCTACATATAATCAACATCTCACCCCACCAGGATTTGAACCCACGATCTTATAATTGTGACCGTGGAACGCTACCTCTGGGACACTAGGACAATAAAAGCAGTCCTAGACTCTGCTATATTTCACACAAAGCCTGTTCAACGAGCTTATGGCGACGTGAACCTCTAATGGGGACGACCCATGCCTCTTAGGTGATCAGAGCAACGTTTTACTAAATGCTGCTTCGAAACTCGAGGATCCATATATATTTTATTAGCCCAATAAAGCACACGGACTTCTACATATAATCAACACCTCACCCCACCAGGATTTGAACCCACTATCTTATATTTGTGACCGGGGGACGCTACCTCTGGGCCACCAGGACAATAAAAGCATTCCTAGACTCTGCTATATTTCACACAAAGCTTGTTCAACGGGCTTATGGCACCGTGAACCTCTAATGGGGACCACCCGTGCCGCTTAGGTGATCAGAGCAACGTTTTAACAAATGAAGCGTCGAAACAAGGAGGATCCATATATATTTCATTAGCCCAATAAAGCACGCGGACTTCTACATATAATCAACACCTCACCCCACCAGGATTCAAACCAACGATCTTATAATAGTGACCCGGGAACGCTACCTCTGGGCCACCAGGACACTAAAAGCAGTCCTAGACTCTTCTATATTTCACACAAAGCCTGTTCAACGAGCTTATGGCGCCGTGAACCTCTAATGGGGACCACTCGGGCCGCTTGGGTGATCAGAGCAAAGTTTTACCAAATGCGGCTTCGAAACACGAGGATCCATATATATTTCATTAGCCCAATAAAGAACACAGACTTCTTCATATAATCAACACCTCACCCCACCAGGATTCGAACCCACGATCTTATAATTGCTACCAGAACGCTACCTCTTAGCCACTAGGACAATAAAGCAGTTCTAGACTACTATATTTCACACAGCCTGTTCAACGAGCTTATGGCGCTGTGAACCACTATAGAGGACCACCAGGCCGCCAGGGCATCAGAGCAACGCTTAACCAAATGCGCTTCAAAACAGGAGGATCCATATATATTTCATTAGCCCAATAATAAAGCATGAACTTTCACATATAATCAACACCACCCACCAGGATTTCCAACCAATGATCTTATAATTGTGACCGGGGAAAGCTACCTCTGGGCCACCAGGACAATAAAAGCAGTCCTAGACTCTGGTATATTTCACACAAAGCCTGTTCAACGAGCTTATGGCGCCGTGAACCTCTAATGCGCACCACCCGTGCTGCTTAGGTGATCAGAGCAACGTTTTACCAAATCCGGCTTCGAAACACGAGGATCAATATATATTTCATTAGCCCAATAAAGCACTCGGAATTCTACATATAATCAACACCTCACCCCACCAGGATTCAAACCCACGATCTTATATTTTGACCGGGGAACGCTACCTCTGGGCCACCAGTACAATAAAAGCAGTCCTAGACTCTGCTATATTTCACACAAAGCCTGTTCAACGAGCTTATGGCGCTGTGAACCACTATAGGAGACCACCCGTGCCGCTTAGTTGATCAGAGCAACTTTTTACCAAATGCGGCTTCGAAACACGAGGATCCATATATATTTCATTAGCCCAATAAAGCACGCGGACTTCTACATATAATCAACATCTCACCCCACCAGGATTTGAACCCACGATCTTATAATTGTGACCGTGGAACGCTACCTCTGGGACACTAGGACAATAAAAGCAGTCCTAGACTCTGCTATATTTCACACAAAGCCTGTTCAACGAGCTTATGGCGACGTGAACCTCTAATGGGGACGACCCATGCCTCTTAGGTGATCAGAGCAACGTTTTACTAAATGCCCGAAACTCCTAGTGGATCCATATACATTTTATTAGCCCAATAAAGCACACGGACTTCTACAGAATCAACACCACCCCTGTAATTAGGATTTGGAACCACACTTATATTTAGACCGTCAGATTTTACCGGCCACCAGGACAATAAAGCATTCCGACTTATATTTCACACAAAGCCTGTTCAACGGCTTATGGCACCGTGAACCTCTACGGGGACCACCACCAGCCGCTTAGGGGTGATCAGAGCAACGTTTAACAAATGAAAGTTTGGAAACAAGAGATCCATATATATTTTATTAGCCCAATAGCATCACGCGGACTTTCTAAGACATATAATCAACACCTCACCCCACCAGGATTTGAACCCACGATCTGCACCAGACCGGGGAAATACCTTGGCCACCAGGACAATAAAAGCAGTCCTAGACTCTACCATATTTCACACAAAGCCTGTTCAACGACCTTATGGCGCCATGAACCTCTAATGGGGAACACGCGTGCCGCTTAGGTGATGAGAGCAACGTTTTACCAAATGCGGCTTCAAAAGACGAGGATCAATATATATTTCATAAGCCCAATAAAGCACTTGGACTTCTACATATAATCAACACCTCACCCAACCAGGATTCAAACCCACGATCTTATAATTGTGACCGGGGAACGCTACCTCTGGGCCACCAGGACAATAAAAGCAGTCCTAAACTCTGCTATATTTCACACAAAGCCTGTTCAACGAGCTTATGGCGCTGTGAACCACTATAGGAGACCACCCGTGCCGCGTAGGTGATCAGAGTAACGTTTTACCAAATGCGGCTTCGAAACACGAGGATCCATATATATTTCTTTAGCCCAATAAAGCACACGGACTTCTACATATAATCAACACCTCACCCCACCAGGATTCAGACCCACGATCTTATAATTGTGACCGGGGTATGCTACATCTGGGCCACCAGGACAATAAAAGCAGTCCTAGACTCTACTATATTTCACACAAAGCCTGTTCAACGACCTTATGGCGCCATGAACCTTTAATGGGGACCACTCGTGCCGCTTAGGTGATTAGAGTAACGTTTAACCAAATGCGGCTTCGAAACCCGAGGATTCATATATATATTTCATTACCCCAATAAAGCACGCAGACTTCTGCATATAATCAACGCCTCAACCCACCAGGATTTAAACCCACGATCTTATAATTGTGAAAGGGGAACGCTACCTCTGGGCCACCAGGAAAATAAAAGCAGTCCTAGACTCTGCTATATTTCACACAAAGCCTGTACAACGAGCTTATGGCGCCGTGAACCTCTAATGGGGACCACCCCTGCCGGTTAGGTGATCAGAGGAACGTT
Source organism: Homarus americanus (assembly GCF_018991925.1). NCBI lineage: Eukaryota > Metazoa > Arthropoda > Malacostraca > Decapoda > Nephropidae > Homarus > Homarus americanus. The sequence goes on along the minus strand of NW_024757536.1, from coordinate 64,655 downwards.
TTACCAAATGCGGCTTCAAAACACGAGGGTCCATATATATTTCATTAGCCCAATAAAGCACGCGGACTTCTACATATAATCAACACCTAAACCCACCAGGATTCAAACCCACGATCTTATAATTGTGACCGGGGTATGCTACCTCTGGGCCACCAGGACAATAAAAGCAGTTCTAGACTCAACTGTATTTCACACAAAGACTGTTCAACGACCTTATGGAGCCATGAACCTCTAATGGGGACCACCTGTGCCGCTTAGGTGATCAGAGCAACGTTTTACCAAATCCGGCTTCGAAACACGTGGATCCATATATATTTCATTAGCCCAATAAAGCACTCGGACTTCTACATATAATCAACACCTCACCCCACTAGGATATGAACCCACGATCTTATAATTGTGACCGGGGTATGCTACCGCTGGGCCACCAGGACAATAAAAGCAGTCCTAGACTCTACTATATTTCACACAAAGCCTGTTCAACGACCTTATGGCGCCATGAGCCTCTAATGGGGACCACCCGTGGCGCTTAGGTGATTAGAGTAACGTTTAACCAAATGCGGCTTCGAAACCCGAGGATCCATATATATTTCATTAGCCCAATAAAGCACGCAGACTTCTGCATATAATCAACGCCTCACCCCATCAGGATTTAAACCCAATATCTTATAATTGTGAAAGGGGAACTCTACCTCTGGGCCACCAGGAAAATAAAAGCAGTCCTAGACTCTACTATATTTCACACAAAGCCTGTTCAACGACCTTATGGCGCCATGAACCTCTAATGGGGACCACCCGTGCCGCTTAGGTGATCAGAGCAACGTTTTACCAAATCCGCCTTCGAAACACGTGGATCCATATATATTTCATTAGCCAATAAAGCACGCGGACTTCTACATATATTCAACGCCTCACGCCACCAGGATTTGAAGCCGATCTTCTAATTGTGACCGGGGAACGCTACCTCTGGGCCACCAGGACAATAAAAGCAGTCCTAGACTCTGCTATATTTCACACAAAGCCTGTTCAACGAGCTTATGGCTCCGTGAACCTCTAATGGGGACCACGCGTGCCGCTTAGGTGATGAGAGCAACGTTTTACCAAATGCGGCTTCAAAACACGAGGGTCCATATATATTTCATTAGCCCAATAAAGCACGCGGACTTCTACATATAATCAACACCTCACCCCACCAGGATTCAAACCCACTATCTTATAATTGTGACCGGGGAACGCTACCTCTGGGCCACCAGGACAATAAAAGCAGTCCTAGACTCTGCTATATTTCACACAAAGCCTGTTCAACGAGCTTATGGCGCTGTGAACCACTATAAGGGACCACCCGTGCCAGTTAGGTGATCAGAGCAACGTTTTACCAAATGCGGCTTCGAAACACGAGGATCCATATATATTTCATTAGCCCAATAAAGCACGCGGACTTCTACATATAATCAACACCTCACCCCACCAAGATTTGAACCCACGATCTTATAATTGTGACATATATATTTCATTAGCCCAATAAAGCACGCGGACTTCTACATATATTCAACGCCTCACCCCACCAGGATTTGAAGCCGATCTTCTAATTGTGACCGGGGAACGCTACCTCTGGGCCACCAGGACAATAAAAGCAGTCCTAGACTCTACTATATTTCACACAAAGCCTGTTCAACGACCTTATGGCGCAATGAACCTCTAATGGGGACCACCCGTGCCGCTTAGGTGATCAGAGCAACGATTTACCAAATCCGGCTTGGAAACGCGAGGATCCATATATATTTCATTAGCCCAATAAAGCACGCGCACTTCTACATAAAATCAACACCTCACCCCACCAGGATTTAAACCCACGATCTTATAATTGTGACCGGGGAACGCTACCTCTGGGCCTCCAGGAAAATAAAAGCAGTCATAGACTATGCTATATTTCACACAAAGCCTGTTCAACGAGCTTATGTCGCCGTGAACCTCTAATGGGGATCACCCGTGCCGCTTAGATGATCAGAGCAACGTTTTACCAAATGTGGCTTCAAAACACGAGGGTCCATATATATTTCATTAGCCCAATAAAGCACGCGGACTTCTACATATAATCAACACCTAAACCCACCAGGATTCAAACCCACGATCTTATAATTGTGACCGGGGTATGCTACCTCTGGGCCACCAGGACAATAAAAGCAGTTCTAGACTCAACTATATTTCACACAAAGCCTGTTCAACGACCTTATGGCGCTATGAACCTCTAATGGGGACCACCTGTGCTGCTTAGGTGATCAGAGCAACGTTTTACCAAATCCGGATTCGAAACACGTGGATCCATATATATTTCATTAGCCCAATAAAGCACTCGGACTTCTACATATAATCAACACCTCACCCCACTAGGATATGAACCCACGATCTTATAATTGTGACCGGGGTATGCTACCGCTGGGCCACCAGGACAATAAAAGCAGTCCTAGACTCTACTATATTTCACACAAAGCCTGTTCAACGAGGTTATGACGGTGTGAACCTCTAATGGGGACCACCCGTGGCGCTTAGGTGATTAGAGTAACGTTTAACCAAATGCGGCTTCGAAACCCGAGGATCCATATATATTTCATTAGCCCAATAAAGCACGCAGACATCTGCATATAATCAACGCCTCACCCCACCAGGATTTAAACCCACGATCTTATAATTGTGAAAGGGGAACACTACCTCTGGGCCACCAGGAAAATAAAAGCAGTCCTAGACTCTGTTATATTTCACACAAAGCCTGTTCAACGAGCTAATGGCGCCGTGAACCTCTAATGGGGACCACACGTGCCGCTTGGTGACCAGAGCAACGTTTTACCAAATCCGGCTACGAAACACTAGGATCCAAATACATTTATTTAGCCCAATAAAGCACGCGGACTTCTACATAAAATCACCACCTCACCCCACCAGGATTCAAACCCAAAATCTTATAATTGTGACCAGGGAATGCTACCTGTGGACCACCAGGACACTAAAAGCAGTCCTAGACTCTGTTATATTTCACACAAAGCCTGTTCAACGAGCTTATGGCGCCGTGAACCTCTAATGAGGACCACCAGTGCCGCTTAGGTGTTCAGAGTAACGTTTTACTAAATCCGGCTTCGAAACACGAGGATCCATATCTATTTCATTAGCCCAATAGAGCACGCACATTTCTACATATAATCAACATCTCACCCCACCAGGATTCGAACCAACGATCTTATAATTGTGACCGGGGAACGCTACCTCTGGGCCACAAGGACACTAAAAGCAGTCCTGAACTCTGTTATATTTCACAAAAAGCCTGTTCAATGAGCTTATGGCGCCGTGAACCTCTAATGGGGACCACCCGTGCCGCTTAGGTGATCAGAGCAACGTTTTACCAAATCCGGCTTCGAAAAACGAGTATCCATATATATTTCATTAGCCCAATAAAGCATGCAGATTTCTACATATAATCAACACCTCACCTCACCAGGAGTCAAACCCAAAATCTTATAATTGTGACCAGGGAATGCTACCTGTGGACCACCATGACACTAAAAGCAGTCCTAGACTCTGTTATATTTCACGCAAAGCCTGTTCAACTAGCTTATGGCGCCGTGAACGTCTACTGGGGACCACCAGTGCCGCTTAGGTGATAAGAGCAACGTTTTACCAAATCCGGCTTCGAAACACGTGGATCCATATATATTTCATTAGCCCAATAAAGCACGCGGACTTCTACATATAATCAACACCTCACCCCACCAGGATTCGAACCCACGATCTTATAATTGTGACCGGGGTATGCTACCTCTGGGCCACCAGTACAATAGAAGCAGTCCTAGACTCTGCTATATTTCACACAAAGCATGTTCAACGAGCTTATGGCGACGTGAACCTCTAATGGGGACGACCCATGCCTCTTAGGTGATCACAGCAACGTTTTACTAAATGCGGCTTCGAAACTCGAGGATCCATATATATTTCATTAGCCCAATAAAGCACACGGACTTCTACATATAATCAACACCTCCCCCCACCAGGATTTGAACCCACTATCTTATATTTGTGACCGGGGGACGCTACCTCTGGGCCACCAGGACAATAAAAGCATTCCAAGACTCTGCTATATTTCACACAAAGCCTGTTCAACGACCTTATGGCGCCATGAACCTCTAATGGGGACCACCCGTGCCACTTAGGTGATCAGAGTAACGTTTAACCAAATGCGGCTTTGAAACCCGAGGATTCATATATATTTCATTAGCCCAATAAAGCACTCGGACTTCTACATATAATCAACACCTCACCCCACCAGGATTCAAACCCACGATCTTATAATTGTGACCGGGGAACGCTACCTCTGAGCCTCCAGGAAAATAAAAGCAGTCCTAGACTCTGCTATATTTCACACAAAGCCTGTTCAACGAGCTTATGTCGCCGTGAACCTCTAATGGGGACCACCCGTGCCGTTTAGGTGATCAGAGCAACGTTTTACCAAATGCGGCTTCAAAACACGAGGGTCCATATATATTTCATTAGCCCAATATAGCACGCGGACTTCTACATATAATCAACGCCTCACCCCACCAGGATTCAAACCCACGATCTTATAATTGTGACCGGGGTATACTACCTCTGCGCCACCAGGACAATAAAAGCAGTCCTAGACTCTACTATATTTCACACAAAGCCTGTTCAACGACCTTATGGCGCCATGAGCCTCTAATGGGGACCACCCGTGCCGCTTAGGTGATCAGAGCAACGTTTTACCAAATCCGGCTTGGAAACACGAGGATCCATATATATTTCATTAGCCCAATAATGCATGCGGACTTCTACATATAATCAACACCTCACCCCACCAGGATTTAAACCCACGATCATATAATTGTGACCGGGGAACGCTATCTCTGGGCCTCCAGGAAAATAAAAGCAGTCCTAGACTCTGCTATATTTCACACAAAGCCAGTTCAACGAGCTTATGGCGCTGTGAACCTCTAATGGGGACCACCCGTGCCGCATAGGTGATCAGAGCAACGTTTTACTAAATCCGGCTTCGATACACGAGGATCCATATATATTTCATTAGCCCAATAACGCACGCGGACTTCTACATATAATCAACACCTCACCCCACCAGGATTCGAACCCACGATCTTATAATTGTGACCGAGGAACGCTACCTATGGGCCACCAGGACACTATAAGCAGTCCTAGACTCTGTTATATTTCACATAAAGCCTGTTCAACGAGCTTATGGCACCGTGAACCACTATAGGGGACCACCCGTGCCGCTTAGGTGATAAGAGCAACGTTTTACCAAATCCGGCTTGGAAACACGAGGATCCATATATATTTCATAGCCCAATAATGCATGCGGACTTCTACATATAATCAACACCTCACCCCACCAGGATTTGAACCCACGATCTTATAATTGTGACCGGGGAACGCTACCTCTGGGCAACCAGGACAATAAATGCAGTCCTAGACTCTACTATATTTCACACAAAGGCTGTTCAACGACCTTATGGTGCCATGAACCTCTAATGGGGACCACCCGTGCCGCTTAGGTGATAAGAGCAACGTTTTACCAAATCCGGCTTGGAAACACGAGGATCCATATATATTTCATTAGCCCAATAGAGTAGGCGGACTTCTACATATAATCAGCACCTCACCCCACCAGGATTTGAACCCACGATCTTATAAATGTGACCGGGGAACGCTACCTCTGGGCAACCAGGACAATAAAAGCAGTCCTAGACTCTACCATATTTCACACAAAGCCTGTTCAACGAGCTTATGGCGGTGTGAACCTCTAATGGGGACCACATGTGCCGCTTAGGAGATCAGAGCAACGTTTTACCAAATCCGGCTTGGAAACGCGAGGATCCATATATATTTCATTAGCCCAATAAAGCACGCGGACTTCTACATAAAATCAACACCTCACCCCACCCGGATTTAAACCCACGATCATATAATTGTGACCGGGGAACGCTATCTCTGGGCCTCCAGGAAAATAAAAGCAGTCCTAGACTCTGCTATATTTCACACAAAGCTTGTTCAGCGAGCTTATGTCGCCGTGAACCTCTAATGGGGACCACCCGTGCCGCTTAGGTGATCAGAGCAACGTTTTACCAAATGCGGTTTCAAAACACGAGGGTCCATATATATTTCATTAGCCCAATAAAGCACGCGGACTTCTACATATAATCAACACCTAAACCCACCAGGATTCAAACCCACGATCTTATAATTGTGAAAAAGGAACGATACCTATGGGCCACCAGGACCCTATAAGCAGTTCTAGACTCATCTATATTTCACACAATGCCTGTTCAACGACCTTATGGCGCCATGAACCTCTAATGCAGACCACCCGTGCCGCTTAGGTGATTAGAGTAACGTTTAACCAAATGCGGCTTCGAAACCCGAGGATCCATATACATTTCATTAGCCCAATAAAGCACGCAGACTTCTGCATATAATCAACGCCTCACCCCACCAGGATTTAAACCCACGATCTTATAATTGTGAAAGGGGAACGCTACCTCTGGGCCACCAGGAAAATAAAAGCAGTCCTAGACTCTGCTATATTTCACACAAAGCCTGTTCAACGAGCTTATGGCTCCGTGAACCTCTAATGGGGACCACGCGTGCCGCTTAGGTGATGAGAGCAACGTTTTACCAAATGCAGCTTCAAAACACGTGGATCCATATATATTTCATTAGCCCAATAAAGCACGCGGACTTCTACATATAATCAACACCTCACCCCACCAGGATTTGAACCCACGATCTTATAATTGTGACCGTGGAACGCTACCTCTGGGACACTAGGACAATAAAAGCAGTCCTAGACTCTGCTATATTTCACACAAAGCCTGTTCAACGAGCTTATGGCGACGTGAACCTCTAATGGGGACGACCCATGCCTCTTAGGTGATCAGAGCAACGTTTTACTAAATGCGGCTTCGAAACTCGAGGATCCATATATATTTCATTAGCCCAATAAAGCACTCGGACTTCTACATATAATCAACACCTCACCCCACCAGGATTCAAACCCAGGATCATATAATTGTGACCGGGGAACGCTACCTCTGGGCCACCAGGACAATAAAAGCAGTCCTAGACGCTGCTATATTTTACACAAAGTCTGTTCAACGAGCTTATGGCGCTGTGAACCACTATAGGGGACCACCCGTGCCAGTTAGGTGATCAGAGCAACGTTTTACCAAATGCGGCTTCGAAACACGAGGATCCATATATATTTCATTAGCCCAATAAAGCACGCGGACTTCTACATATATTCAACGGCTCACCCCACCAGGATTTGAAGCCAATCTTCTAATTGTGACCGGGGAATGCTACCTCTGGGCCACCAGGACAATAAAAGCAGTCCTAGACTCTGCTATATTTCACACAAAGCCTGTTCAACGAGCTTATGGCTCCGTGAACCTCTAATGGGGACCACGCGTGCCGCTTAGGTGATGAGAGCAACGTTTTACCAAATGCGGCTTCAAAACACGAGGGTGAATATATATTTCATTAGCCCAATAAAGCACGCGGACTTCTACAAATAATCAACACCTCACCCCACCAGGATTCAGAACCACGATCTTATAATTGTGACCGGGGTATGCTACCTCTGGGCCACCAGGACAATAAAAGCAGTCCTAGACTCTACTATATTTCACACAAAGCCTGTTCAACGACCTTATGGCGCCATGTACCTGTAATGGGGACCACCCGTGCCGCTTAGTTGATCAGAGTAACGTTTAACCAAATGCGGCTTTGAAACCCGAGGACCCATATATATTTCATTAGCCCAATAAAGCACTCGGACTTCAACATATAATCAACACCTCACCCCACCAGGATTCAAACCCACATACTTATAATTGTGACCGGGGAACACTACCTTTGGGCCACCAGGACAATAAAAGCAGTCCTAGACTCTGCTATATTTCACACAAAGCCTGTTCAACGAGCTTATGGCGCTGTGAACCACTATAGGGGACCACCCGTGCCGCTTAGGTGATCAGAGCAACGTTTTACCAAATCCGGCTTCGATACACGAGGATCCATATATATTTCATTAGCCCAATAAAGCACGCGGACTTCTACATATAATCAACACCTCACCCCAACAGGATTCGAACCCACGATCTTATAATTGTGACCGAGGAACGCTACCTATGGGCCACCAGGACACTATAAGCAGTCCTAGACTCTGTTATATTTCACATAAAGCCTGTTCAACGAGCTTATGGCACCGTGAACCACTATAGGGGACCACCCGTGCCGCTTAAGTGATAAGAGCAACGTTTTACCAAATCCGGCTTGGAAACACGAGGATCCATATATATTTCATTAGCCCAATAATGCATGAGGACTTCTACATATAATCAATACCTCACCCCACCAGGATTTGAACCCGCGATCATATAATTGTGACCGGGGAACGCTACCTCTGGGCAACCAGGACAATAAATGCAGTCCTAGACTCTACTATATTTCACACAAAGCCTGTTCAACGACCTTATGGTGCCATGAACCTCTAATGGGGACCACCCGTGCCGCTTAGGTGATAAGAGCAACGTTTTACCAAATCCGGCTTGGAAACACGAGGATCCATATATATTTCATTAGCCCAATAGAGCACGCGGACTTCTACATATAATCAACACCTCACCCCACCAGGATTTGAACCCACGATCTTATAAATGTGACCGGGGAACGCTACCTCTGGGCAACCAGGACAATAAAAGCAGTCCTAGACTCTACCATATTTCACACAAAGCCTGTTCAACGACCTTATGGCGCCATGAACCTCTAATGGCGACCATCCGTGCCGCTTAGGTGATAAGAGCAACGTTTTACCAAATCCGGCTTGGAAAAACGAGGATCCATATATATTTCATTAGCCCAATAAAGCACGCGGACTTCTACATATAATCAACACCTCACCCCACCAGGATTCAGAACCTCGATCTTATAATTGTGAACAGGGAACGCTACCTGTGGACCACCAGAACACTAAAAGCAGTCCTACACTCTGTTATATTTCACGCAAAGCCTGTTCAACGAGCTTATGGCGGTGTGAACCTCTAATGGGGACCACATGTGCCGCTTAGGTGATCAGAGCAACGTTTTACCAAATCCGGCTTCGAAACACGTGGATCCATATATATTTCATTAGCCCAATAAAGCACTCGGAATTCTACATATAATCAACACCTCACCCCACCAGGATTCAGACCCACGATCTTATAATTGTGACCGGGGTATGCTACCGCTGGGCCACCAGGACAATAAAAGCAGTCCTAGACTCTACTATATATCACACAAAGCCTGTTCAACGACCTTATGGCGCCATGAACCTCTAATGGGGACCACCCGTGGCGCTTAGTTGATTAGAGTAACGTTTAACCAAATGCGGCTTCGAAACCCGAGGATCCATATATATTTCATTAGCCCAATAAAGTACGCAGACTTCTGCATATAATCAACGCCTCACCCCACCAGGATTTAAAACCCACGATCTTATAATTGTGAAAGGGGAACGCTACCTCTGGGCCACCAGGAAAATAAAAGCAGTCCTAGACTCTGCTATATTTCACACAAAGCCTGTTCAACGAGCTTATGGCTCCGTGAACCTCTAATGGGGACCACGCGTGCCGCTTAGGTGATGAGAGCAACGTTTTACCAAATGCGGCTTCAAAACACGAGGGTCCATATATATTTCATTAGCCCAATAAAGCATGCGGACTTCTACATATAATCAACACCTCACCCCACCAGGATTCAAAACCACGATCTTATAAGTGTGACCGGGGTATGCTACCTCTGGGCCACCAGGACAATAAAAGCAGTCCTAGACTCTACTATATTTCACACAAAGCCTGTTCAACGACCTTATGGCGCCATGAACCTCTAATGGGGACAACCCGTGCCGCTTAGGTGATCAGAGTAACGTTTTTCCAAATCCGGCTTCGAAACTCGAGGATCCATATATATTTTATTAGCCCAATAAAGCACACGGACTTCTACATATAATCAACACCTCATCCCACCAGGATTTGAACCCACTATCTCATATTTGTGACTGGGGGACGCTACCTCTGGGCCACCAGGACAATAAAAGCATTCCTAGACTCTGCTATATTTCACACAAAGCCTGTTCAACGGGCTTATGGCACCGTGAACCTCTAATGGGGACCACCCGTGCCGCTTAGGTGATCAGAGCAACGTTTTAACAAATGAGGCGTCGAAACAAGGAGGATCCATATATATTTCATTAGCCCAATAAAGCACGCGGACTTCTACATATAATCAACACCTCACCCCACCAGGATTTGAACCCACAATATTATAATTGTGACCGGGGGACGCTACCTCTGGGCCACCAGGACAATAAAAGCAGTCCTAGACTCTGCTATATTTCACACAAAGACTGTTCAACGAGCTTATGGCGCTGTGAACCACTATAGGAGACCACCCGTGCCGCTTAGGTGATCAGAGCAACGTTTTACCAAATCCGGCTTCGAAACACGAGGATCAATATATATTTCATTAGCCCAATAAAGCACTCGGAATTCTACATATAATCAACACCTCACCCCACCAGGATTCAAACCCACGATCTTATATTGTGACCGGGGAACGCTACCTCTGGGCCACCAGGACAATAAAAGCAGTCCTAGACTCTGCTATATTTCACACAAAGCCTGTTCAACGAGCTTATGGCGCTGTGAACCACTATAGGAGACCACCCGTGCCGCTTAGGTGATCAGAGCAACTTTTTACCAGATGCGGCTTCGAAACACGAGGATCCATATATATTTCATTAGCCCAATAAAGCACACGGACTTCTATATATAATCAACACCTCACCCCACCAGGATTTGAACCCACGATCTTATAATTGTGACCGGGGAACGCTACCTCTGGGCAACCAGGACAATAAAAGCAGTCCTAGACTCTACCATATTTCACACAAAGCCTGTTCAACGACCTTATGGCGCCATGAACCTCTAATGGGGACCACGCGTGCCGCTTGGGTGATGAGAGCAACGTTTTACCAAATGCTGCTTCAAAACACGAGGATAAATATATATTTCATAAGCCCAATAAAGCACTCGGACTTCTACATATAATCAACACCTCACCCAACCAGGATTCAAACCCACGATCTTATAATTGTGACCGGGGAACGCTACCTCTGGGCCACCAGGACAATAAAAGCAGTCCTAAACTCTGCTATATTTCACACAAAGCCTGTTCAACGAGCTTATGGCGCTGTGAACCACTATAGGAGACCACCCGTGCCGCGTAGGTGATCAGAGCAACGTTTTACCAAATGCGGCTTCGAAACACGAGGATCCATATATATTTCATTAGCCCAATAAAGCACACGGACTTCTACATATATTCAACACCTCACCCCCCCAGGATTTGAACCCACGATCTTATAATTGTGACCGGGGAAAGCTACCTCTGGGCCACCAGGACAATAAAAGCAGTCCTAGACTCTGGTATATTTCACACAAAGCCTGTTCAACGAGCTTATGGCGCCGTGAACCTCTAATGCGGACCACCCGTGCCGCTTAGGTGATCAGAGCAACGTTTTACCAAATCCGGCTTCGAAACACGAGGATCAATATATATTTCATAAGCCCAATAAAGCACTCGGACTTCTACATATAATCAACACCTCACCCCACCAGGATTCAAACCCACGATCTTATAATTGTGACCGGGGAACGCTACCTCTGGGCCACCAGGACAATAAAAGCAGTCCTAAACTCTGCTATATTTCACACAAAGCCTGTTCAACGAGCTTATGGCGCTGTGAACCACTATAGGAGACCACCCGTGCCGCGTAGGTGATCAGAGCAACGTTTTACCAAATGCGGCTTCGAAACACGAGGATCCATATATATTTCATTAGCCCAATAAAGCACACGGACTTCTACATATATTCAACACCTCACCCCCCCAGGATTTGAACCCACGATCTTATAATTGTGACCGGGGAAAGCTACCTCTGGGCCACCAGGACAATAAAAGCAGTCCTAGACTCTGGTATATTTCACACAAAGCCTGTTCAACGAGCTTATGGCGCCGTGAACCTCTAATGCGGACCACCCGTGCCGCTTAGGTGATCAGAGCAACGTTTTACCAAATCCGGCTTCGAAACACGAGGATCAATATATATTTCATAAGCCCAATAAAGCACTCGGACTTCTACATATAATCAACACCTCACCCCACCAGGATTCAAACCCACGATCTTATAATTGTGACCGGGGAACGCTACCTCTGGGCCACCAGGACAATAAAAGCAGTCCTAAACTCTGCTATATTTCACACAAAGCCTGTTCAACGAGCTTATGGCGCTGTGAACCACTATAGGAGACCACCCGTGCCGCGTAGGTGATCAGAGCAACGTTTTACCAAATGCGGCTTCGAAGCACGAGGATCCATATATATTTCATTAGCCCAATAAAGCACACGGACTTCTACATATAATCAACACCTCACCCCACCAGGATTTGAACCCACGATCTTATAATTGTGACCGGGGAACGCTACCTCTTGGCAACCAGGACAATAAAAGCAGTCCTAGACTCTACTATATTTCACACAAAGCCTGTTCAACGATCTTATAGCGCCATGAACCTCTGAATGGGGACCACCCGTGCCGCTTAGGTGATAAGAGCAACGTTTTCCAAAATCCGGTTTGGAAACACGAGGATCCATATATATTTCATTAGCCCAATAAAGTACCCGGACTTCTACATATAATCAACACCTCACCCCACCAGGATTTGAAACCACGATCTTATAATTGTGACCGGGGAACGCTACCTCTTGGCAACCAGGACAATAAAAGCAGTCCTAGACTCTACTATATTTCACACAAAGCCTGTTCAACGATGTTATAGCGCCATGAACCTCTGATGGCGACCACCCGTGCCGCTTAGGTGATAAGAGCAACGTTTTCCAAAATCCGGTTTGGAAACACGAGGATCCATATATATTTCATTAGCCCAATAAAGTACCCGGACTTCTACATATAATCAACACCTCACCCCACCAGGATTCAGACCCACGATCTTATAATTGTGTCCGAGGTATGCTACCTCTGGGCCAACAGGACAATAAAAGCAGTCCTAGACCCTGCTATATTTCACACAAAGCCTGTTCAACGAGCTTATGGCGCCGTGAACCTCTAATGGGGACCACCCGTGCCGCTTAGGTGATCAGAGCAACGTTTTACCAAATGCGGCTTCAAAACACGAGGGTCCATATATATTTCATTAGCCCAATAAAGCACGCGGACTTCTATATTTAATCTACACCTCACCCCACCAGGATTCAAACCCACGATCTTATAATTGTTTCCGGGATATGCTACCTCTGGGCCACCAGGACAATAAAAGCAGTCCTAGACTCTACTATATTTCACACAAACCCTGTTCAACGACCTTATGGCGCTATGAAACTCTAATGGGGACCACCCGTGCCGCTTAGGTGATCAGAGCAACGTTTTACCAATTCCGGCTCGAAACACGTGGATCCATATATATTTCATTAGCCCAATACAGCACGCGGACTTCTACATATAATCAACACCTCACCCCACCAGGATTTGAACCCACGATCTTATAATTGTGACAGGGGAACGCTACCTCTAGGACACTAGGACAATAAAAGCAGTCCTAGACTCTGCTATATTTCACACAAAGACTGTTCAACGAGCTTATGGCGACGTGAACCTCTAATGGGGACCACCCGTGCCGCTTAGGTGATCAAACCAACGTTTTACTAATTCCGGCTCGAAACACGTGGATCCATATATATTTCATTAGCCCAATACAGCACGCGGACTTCTACATATAATCAACACCTCACCCCACCAGGATTTGAACCCACGATCTTATAATTGTGACCGGGGAACGCTACCCCTGGGCAACAAGGACAATAAAAGCAGTCCTAGACTCTACCATATTTCACACAAAGCCTGTTCAACGATCTTATGGCGCCATGAACCTCTAATGGGGACCACCCGTGGCGCTTAGGTGATCAGAGCAACGTTTAACCAAATGTGGCTTTGAAACCCGAGGATCCATATATATTTCATTAGCCCAATAAAGCACGCAGACTTCTGCATATAATCAACGCCTCACCCCACCAGGATTTAAACCCACGATCATATAATTGTGAAAGGGGAACGCAACCTCTGGGCCACCAGGACAATAAAAGCAGTCCTAGACTCTGCTATATTTCACACAAAGCCTGTTCAACGAGCTTATGGCTCCGTGAACCTCTAATGGGGACCACTCGTGCCGCTTAGGTGATCAGAGCAACGTTTTACCAAATGCGGCTTCAAAACACGAGGGTCCATATATATTTCATTAGCCCAATAAAGCACGCGGACTTCTACATATAATCAACACCTCACCCCACCAGGATTTGAAACCACGATCTTATAATTGTCACCGGGGAACGCTACCTCTTGGCAACCAGGCCAATAAAAGCAGTCCTAGACTCTACTATATTTCACACAAAGCCTGTTCAACGACCTTATGGCGCCATGAACCTCTAATAGGGACCACCCGTCCCGCTTAGGTGATCAGAGCAACGTTTCACCAAATCCGGCTCGAAACAAGAGGATCCATATATATTTCCTTAGCCCAATAAAGTACCCAGACTTCTACATATAATCAACACCTCACCCCACCAGGATTTGAAACCACGATCTTATAATTGTCACCGGGGAACGCTACCTCTTGGCAACCAGGACAATAAAAGCAGTCCTAAACTCTACTATATTTCACACAAAGCCTGTTCAACGACCTTATGGCGCCATTAACCTCTAATGGGGACCACCCGTGCCGCTTAGGTGATCAGAGTAACGTTTAACCAAATGCGGCTTTGAAACCCGAGGATCCATATATATTTCATTAGCCCAATAAAGCACGCAGACTTCTGCATATAAACAACGCCTCACCCCACCAGGATTTAAACCCACGATCTTATAATTGTGAAAGGGGAACGCTACCTCTGGGCCACCAGGACAATAAAAGCAGTCCTAGACTCTACTATATTTCACACAAAGCCTGTTCAACGACCTTATGGTGCCATGAACCTTTAATGGGGACAACCCGTGCCGCTTAGGTGATCAGAGTAACGTTTTTCCAAATCCGGCTTCGACACACGTGGATCCATATATATTTCATTAGCCCAATAAAGCACGCGGACTTCTACATATAGTCAACATCTCACCCCACCAGGATTTGAACCCACGATCTTATAATTGTGACCGTGGAACGCTACCTCTGGGACACAAGGACAATAAAAGCATTCCTAGACTCTGCTATATTTCACACAAAGCCTGTTCAACGAGCTTATAGCGCTGTGAACCACTATAGGAGACCACCCGTGCCGCTTAGGTGATCAGAGCAACTTTTTACCAAATGCGGCTTCGAAACACGAGGATCCATATATATTTCATTAGCCCAATAAAGCACACGGACTTCTACATATAATCAACACCTCACCCCACCAGGATTTGAACCCACGATCCTATAATTGTGACCGGGGAAAGCTACCTCTGGGCCACCAGGACAATAAAAGCAGTCCTAGACTCTGGTATATTTCACACAAAGCCTGTTCAACGAGCTTATGGCGCCGTGAACCTCTAATGCGGACCACCCGTGCCGCTTAGGTGATCAGAGCAACGTTTTCCAAAATCCGGTTTGGAAACACGAGGATCCATATATATTTCATTAGCCCAATAAAGTACCCTGACTTCTACATATAATCAACACCTCACCCCACCAGGATTTGAAACCACGATCTTATAATTGTGACGGGGAACGCTACCTCTTGGCAACCAGGACAATAAAAGCAGTCCTAGACACTACTATATTTCACACGAAGCCTGTTCAACGATCTTATAGCGCCATGAACCTCTGATGGGGACCACCCGTGCCGCTTAGGTGATAAGAGCAACGTTTTCCAAAATCCGGTTTGGAAACACGAGGATCCATATATATTTCATTAGCCCAATAAAGTACCCGGACTTCTACATATAATCAACACCTCACCCCAACAGGATTCAGACCCACGATCTTATAATTGTGACCGAGGTATGCTACCTCTGGGCCACCAGGACAATAAAAGCAGTCCTAGACTCTACTATATTTCACACAAACCCTGTTCAACGACCTTATGGCGCCATGAAACTCTAATGGGGACCACCTGTGCCCCTTAGGTGATCAGAGCAACGTTTTACCAATTCCGGCTCGAAACACGAGGATCAAAATATATTTCATTAGCCCAATAAAGCACTCGGAATTCTACATATAATCAACACCTCACCCCACCAGGATTCAAACCCACGATCTTATATTGTGACCGGGGAACGCTACCTCTGGGCCACCAGGACAATAAAAGCAGTCCTAGACTCTGCTATATTTCACACAAAGCCTGTTCAACGAGCTTATGGCGCTGTGACCCACTATAGGAGACCACCCGTGCCGCTCAGGTGATCAGAGCAACTTTTTACCAGATGCGGCTTCGAAACACGAGGATCCATATATATTTCATTAGCCCAATAAAGCACACGGACTTCTATATATAATCAACACCTCACCCCACCAGGATTTGAACCCACGATCTTATAATTGTGACCGGGGAACGCTACCTCTGGGCAACCAGGACAATAAAAGCAGTCCTAGACTCTACCATATTTCACACAAAGCCTGTTCAACGACCTTATGGCGCCATGAACCTCTAATGGGGACCACGTGTGCCGCTTAGGTGATGAGAGCAACGTTTTACCAAATGCGGCTTCAAAACACGAGGATCAATATATATTTCATAAGCCCAATAAAGCACTCGGACTTCTACATATAATCAACACCTCACCCAACCAGGATTCAAACCCACGATCTTATAATTGTGACCGGGGAACGCTACCTCTGGGCCACCAGGACAATAAAAGTAGTCCTAGACTCTGCTATATTTCACACAAAGCCTGTTCAACGGGCTTATGGCACCGTGAACCTCTAATGGGGACCACCCATGCCGCTTAGGTGATCAGAGCAACGTTTTACGAAATGCGGCTTCGAAACATGAGGATCCCTATATATTTCATTAGCCCAATAAAGCACGCGGACTTCTTCATATAATCAACACCTCACTTACCGAGTTTGAACCACGATCTTATAATTGTGACCGGAACGCTACCTCTGGGCCACCAGGACAATAAAAACAGTCCTAGACTCTGCTATATTTCACACAAAGCCTGTTCAACGAGCTTATGGCGCCGTGAACCTCTAATGGGGAACACCCGTGCCGCTTAGGGGATCAGAGCAACGTTTTACCAAATGCGGCTTCGAAACACGCGGATCCATATATATTTCATTAGCCCAATAAAGCACGCGGACTTCTACATATAGTCAACACCTCACCCCACCAGGATTCAAACCCACAAGCTTAGAATTGTGACCAGGGAACGCTACCTCTGGGCCACCAGGAGACTAAAAGCAGTCCTCTTATCTGTTATGTTTCACAAAAAGCCTGTTGAATGAGCTTATGGCAACGTGAACCTCTAATGGGGGCCATCCGTGCCGCTTAGGTGATCAGAGCAATGTTTTAACAAATCCGGCTTCGAAACACGAGGATCCATATATATTTCATTAGCCCAATAAAGCACACAGATTTCTACATATAATCAACACCTCACCCCACCAGGATTCAAACCTATGATCTTATAATTGTGACCGGGGAATGCTACCTCTGGGCCACCAGGACACTAAAAGCAGTCCTAGACTCTGTTACATTTCACACAAAGAGTGTTGATTGAGCTTATGGCGCCGTGAACCTCTAATGGGGACCACCCGTGCCGCTTAGGTGATCAGAGCAATGTTTTACCAAATCCGGCTTCGAAACACGAGGATCCATATATATTTCATTAGCCCAATAAAGCACGCGGACTTCTACATATAATCAACACCTCATCCCTCCAGCATTTGAACCCACGATCTTATAATTGTGACCGGGGAATGCTACCACTGGACCACCAAGACACTAAAAGCAGTCCTAGACTCTGTTATATTTCACACAAAGCCTGTTCAACGAGCTTATGGCGCCGTTAACCTCTAATGGGGACCACCCGTGCCGCTTAGGTGATCAGAGCAACGTTTTACCAAATCCGGCTTCGAAAAACGAGGATCCATATATATTTCATTAGCCCAATAAAGCACGCGGACTTCTATATATAATCAACACCTCACCCCACCAGGATTCAAACCCAAAATCTGAAAAATTGTGACCAGGGAATGCTACCTGTGGACCACCAGGACACTAAAAGCATTCCTAGACTCTGTTACATTTCACGCAAAGCCTGTTCAACGAGCTTATGGCGCCGTGATCCTCTACTGGGGACCACCAGTGCCGCTTAGGTGTTCAGAGCAACGTTTTACCAAATCCGGCTTCGAAACACGAGGATCCATATATATTTCATTAGCCCAATAAAGCACGCGGACTTCTACATATAATCAACACCTCATCCCACCAGGATTCGAACCCACAATCTTATAATTGTGACCGGGAAACGCTACCTCTGGGCCACCAGGAGACTAAAAGCAGTCCTAGACTGTTATATTTTACACAAAGCTTGTTCAACGAGATTATGGCGCCATGAAGCTCTAATGGGGACCACCAGTGCCGCTTAGGTGTTCAGAGCAACGTTTTACCAAATCCGGCTTCGAAACACGAGGATCCATATATATTTCATTAGCCCAATAAAGCACACGGACTTCTACATATAATCAACACCTCACCCCACCAGGATTCGAACCCACAATCGTATAATTGTAACCGGGGAAGGCTGCCTCTGGGCTACCAGGACAATAAAAGCAGTCCTTGACTCTGCTATATTTCACACAAAGCCTGTTCAACGAGCTTATGACTGTGTGAACCTCTAATGGGGACCACCCGTGCCGCTTAGGTGATCAGAGCAACGTTTTACCAAATTCGGCTTCGAAAAGCGAGTATCCATATATATTTCATTAGCCCAATAAAGCATGCAGATTTCTACATATAATCAACACCTCACCTCACCAGGAGTCAAACCCAAAATCTTATAATTGTGACCAGGGAATGCTACCTGTGGACCACCAGGACACTAAAAGCAGTCCTAGACTCTGTTATATTTCACGCAAAGCCTGTTCAACGAGCTTATGGCGCCGTGAACCTCTACTCGGGACCACCAGTGATGCTTAGGTGTTCAGAGCAACGTTTTACCAAATCCGGCTTCGAAACACGAGGATCCATATATACTTCATTAGCCCAATAAAGCACGCGGACTTCTACATATAGTCAACACCTCACCCCACCAGGATTCAAACCCACAAGCTTAGAATTGTGACCAGGGAACGCTACCTCTGGGCCACCAGGAGACTAAAAGCAGTCCTCTTATCTGTTATGTTTCACACAAAGCCTGTTGAATGAGCTTATGGCAACGTGAACCTCTAATGGGGGCCATCCGTGCCGCTTAGGTGATCAGAGCAATGTTTTAACAAATCCGGCTTCGAAACACGAGGATCCATATATATTTCATTAGCCCAATAAAGCACACAGACTTCTACATATAATCAACACCTCACCCCACCAGGATTTAAACCTATGATCTTATAATTCTGACCGGGGAATGCTACCTCTGGGCCACCAGGACACTAAAAGCAGTCCTAGACTCTGTTATATTTCACACAAAGAGTGTTGATTGAGCTTATGGCGCCGTGAACCGCTAATGGGGACCACCAGTGCCGCTTAGGTGATCAGAGCAATGTTTTACCAAATCCGGCTTCGAAACACGAGGATCCATATATATTTCATTAGCCCAATAAAGCACGCGGACTTCTACATATAATCAACACCTCATCCCACCAGCATTTGAACCCACGATCATATAATTGTGACCGGGGAACGCTACCACTGGACCACCAAGACACAAAAAGCAGTCCTAGACTCTGTTATATTTCACACAAAGCCTGTTCAACGAGCTTATGGCGCCTTGAACCTCTAATGGGGACCACCCGTGCCGCTTAGGTGATCAGAGCAACGTTTTACCAAATCCGGCTTCGAAAAACGAGGATCCATATATATTTCATTAGCCCAATAAAGCACGCGGACTTCTACATATAATCAACACCTCACCCCACCAGGATTCAAACCCAAAATCTGAAAAATTGTGACCAGGGAATGCTACCTGTGGACCACCAGGACACTAAAAGCATTCCTAGACTCTGTTACATTTCAAGCAAAGCCTGTTCAACGAGCTTATGGCGCCGTGATCCTCTACTGGGGACCACCAGTGCCGCTTAGGTGTTCAGAGCAACGTTTTACCAAATCCGGCTTCGAAACACGAGGATCCATATATATTTCATTAGCCCAATAAAGCACGCGGACTTCTACATATAATTAACACCTCACCCCACCAGGATTCGAACCCACAATCTTATAATTGTTTTCGGGAAACGCTACCTCTGGTCCACCAGGAGACTAAAAGCAGTCCTAGACTCTGTTATATTTCACACAAAGCTTGTTCAACGAGATTATGGCGCCATGAAGCTCTAATGGGGACCACCAGTGCCGCTTAGGTATTCAGAGCAACGTTTTACCAAATCCGGCTTCGAAACACGTGGATCCATATATATTTCAATTGCCCAATAATCACACGGGCTTCTACATATAATCAACACCTCACCCCACCAGAATTAGAACCCACGATCGTATAATTGTGACCGGGGAAGGCTGCCTCTGGGCTACCAGGACAATAAAAGCAGTCCTTGCCTCTGCTATATTTCACACAAAGCCTGTTCAACGACGTTATGACGGTGTGAACCTCTAATAGGGACCACCCGTGCCGCTTAGGTGATCAATGCAACGTTTTACCAAATCCGGCTTCGAAACACGAGGAGCCATGTATATTACATTACCCCAATAAAGCACGCGGACTTCTAAATATAATCAACACCTCACCCCACCAGGATTCAAACCCACAATCTTATAATTGTTACCGGGGAACGCTACCTCTGGGCCACCAGGAGACTAAAAGCAGTCCTAGACTCTGTTATATTTCACACAAAGCCTGTTGAATGAGCTTATGGCGCCGTGAACCTCTACTGGGGACCACCAGTGCCGCTTAGGTGTTCAGAGCAACGTTTTACCAAATCCGGCTTCGAAACACGAGGATCCATATATATTTCATTAGCTCAATAAAGCACGCTGACTTCTACATATAATCAACACCTCACCCCACCAGGATTCGAACCCAAAATCTTATAATTGTGACCGGGGAACGCTACCTCTGGGCCACCACGACACTAAAAGCATTCCTAGACTCTGTTATATTTCACACAAAGCCTGTTCAATGAGCTTATGGCGCCGTGAACCTCTAATGGGAACCACCCGTGCCGCTTAGGTGATCAGAGCAATGTTTTACCCAATCCAGCTTCGAAATACGAGGATCCATATATATTTCATTAGCCCAATATAGAACGCGGACTTCTACATATAATCAACACCTCATCCCACCAGTATTCGAACCCACAATCTTATAATTGTGACCGGGAAACGCTACCTCTGGGCCACCAGGAGACTAAAAGCATTCCTAGACTCTGTTATATTTCACACAAAGCTTGTTCAACGAGATTATGGCGCCATGAAGCTCTAATGGGGACCACCAGTGCCGCTTAGGTGTTCAGAGCAACGTTTTACCAAATCCGGCTTCGAAACACGAGGATCCATATATATTTCAATTGCCCAATAATCACACGGGCTTCTACATATAATCAACACCTCACCCCACCAGAATTCGTACCCACAATCTTATAATTGTGACCGGGGAAGGCTGCCTCTGGGATACCAGGTCAATAAAAGCAGTCCTTGACTCTGCTATATTTCACACAGAACCTGTTCAACGACGTTATGACGGTGTGAACCTCTAACGGGGACCACCCGTGCCGCTTAGGTGATCAGAGCAACGTTTTACCAAATCTGGCTTCGAAAAACGAGGATCCATATATATTTCATTAGCCCAATAAAGCACGCGGACTTCTACATATAATCAACACCTCATCCCAACAGCATTTGAACCCACGATCTTATAATTGTGACCGGGGAACGCTACCTCTGGACCACCAAGACACTAAAAGCAGTCCTTGACTCTGCTATATTTCACACAAAGCCTGTTCAACGAGCTTATGGCGCCGTGAACCTCTACTGGGGACCACCAGTGCCGCTTAGGTGTTCAGAGCAACGTTTTACCAAATCCGGCTTCGAAACACGAGGATCCATATATACTTCATTAGCCCAATAAAGCACGCGGACTTCTACATATAGTCAACACCTCACCCCACCAGGATTCAAAGCCACAAGCTTAGAATTGTGACCAGGGAACGCTACCTCTGGGCCAGCAGGAGACTAAAAGCAGTCCTAGACTCTGTTATATTTCACACAAAGCCTGTTCAACGAGCTTATGGCGCCGTGATCCTTTACTGGGGACCACCAGTGCCGCTTAGGTGTTCAGAGCAACGTTTTACCAAATCCGGCTTCGAAAAACGAGGATCCATATATATTTCATTAGCCCAATAAAGCACGCGGACTTCTAAATATAATCAACACCTCACCCCACCAGGATTCAAACCCACAATCTTATAATTGTTACCGGGGAACGCTACCTCTGGGCCACCAGGAGACTAAAAGCAGTCCTAGACTCTGAAATATTTCACACAAAGCCTGTTGAA
Organism: Homarus americanus; assembly: GCF_018991925.1. Lineage (NCBI taxonomy): Eukaryota > Metazoa > Arthropoda > Malacostraca > Decapoda > Nephropidae > Homarus > Homarus americanus. The sequence continues at coordinate 41,820 of NW_024757536.1, read as the reverse complement.
TGAGCTTATGGCGCCGTGAACCTCTACTGGGGACCACCAGTGCCGCTTAGGTGTTCAGAGCAACGTTTTACCAAATCCGGCTTCGAAACACGAGGATCCATATATATTTCATTAGCTCAATAAAGCACGCTGACTTCTACATATAATCAACACCTCACCCCACCAGGATTCGAACCCAAAATCTTATAATTGTGACCGGGGAACGCTACCTCTGGGCCACCACGACACTAAAAGCATTCCTAGACTCTTTTATATTTCACACAAAGCCTGTTCAATGAGCTTATGGCGCCGTGAACCTCTAATGGGAACCACCCGTGCCGCTTAGGTGATCAGAGCAATGTTTTACCCAATCCGGCTTCGAAATACGAGGATCCATATATATTTCATTAGCCCAATATAGAACGCGGACTTCTACATATAATCAACACCTCATCCCACCAGCATTTGAACCCACGATCTTATAATTGTGACCGGGGAACGCTACCTCTAGACCACCAAGACACTAAAAGCAGTCCTTGACTCTGCTATATTTCACACAAAGCCTGTTCAACGAGCTTATGGCGCCGTGAACCTCTAATGGGAACCACCCGTGCCGCTTACGTGATCAGAGCAACGTTATACCAAATCCGGCTTCGAAACACGAGGAGCCATGTATATTACATTAGCCCAATAAAGCACGCGGACTTCTAAATATAATCAACACCTCACCCCACCAGGATTCAAACCCACAATCTTATAATTGTTACCGGGGAACGCTACCTCTGGGCCACCAGGAGACTAAAAGCAGTCCTAGACTCTGTTATATTTCACACAAAGCCTGTTGAATGATCTTATGGCGCCGTGAACCTCTAATGGGGACCATCCGTGCCGCTTAGGTGATCAGAGCAATGTTTTACCAAATCCGGCTACGAAACACGAGGATCCATATATATTTCATTAGCCCAATAAAGAACGCGGACTTCTACATATAATCAACACCTCATCCCACCAGCATTTGATCCCACGATCTTATAATTGTGACCGGGGAATGCTACCTCTGGACCACCAGGACACTAAAAGAAGTCCTGTACTCTGTTATATTTCACACAAAGCCTGTTGAATGAGCTTATGGCGCCGTGAACCTCTACTGGGGACCACCAGTGCCGCTTAGGCGTTCAGAGCAACGTTTTACCAAATCCGGCTTCGAAACACGAGGATCGATATATATTTCATTTGCCTAATAAAGCACGCAGATTTCTACATATAATCAACACCTCACCCCACCAGGATTCGAACCCACGATCTTATAATTGTGACTGGGGAACGCTACCTCTGGGCCACCAGGACACTAAAAGCAGTCCTAGACTCTGTTATATTTCACACAAAGCCTTTTGAACGAGCTTATGGCGCCGTGAACCTCTAATAGGGACCACCCGTGCCGCTTAGGTGATTAGAGCAATTTTTTACCAAATCCAGCTTCGAAAAACGAGGATCCATATATATTTCATTAGCCCAATAAAGCACGCGGACTTCTACATATGATCAAAACCTCACCCCACAAGGATTCAAACCCAAAATCGAATAATTGTGACCAGGGAATGCTACCTGTGGACCACCAGGATTCAAACCCAAAATCTTATAATTGTGTCCAGGGAATGCTACCTGTGGACCACCAGGACACTAAAAGCAGTCGTAGACTCTGTTATATTTCACTCAAAGCCTGTTCAACGACCTTATGGCGCCGTGAACCTCTACTGGGGACCACCAGTGCCGCTTAGGTGTTCAGAGCAACGTTTTACCAAATCCAGATTCGAAACACGAGGAGCCATGTATATTACATTAGCCCAATAAAGCACGCGGACTTCTAAATATAATCAACACCTCACCCCACCAGGATTCAAACCCACAATCTTATAATTGTGACCGGGGAACGCTACCTCTGGGCCACCAGGACACTAAAAGCAGTCCTAGACTCTGTTATATTTCATACAAAGCCTGTTCAATGAGCTTATGGCGCCGTGAACCTCTAATGGGAACCACCCGTGCCGCTTAGGTGATCAGAGCAATGTTTTACCCAATCCGGCTTCGAAATACGAGGATCCATATATATTTCATTAGCCCAATAAAGCACGCGGACTTTTACATATAATCAACACCTCATCCCACCAGCATTTGAACCCTCGATCTTATAATTGTGACCGGGGAACGCTACCTCAGGACCACCAAGACACTAAAAGCAGTCCTTGACTCTGCTATATTTCACACAAAGCCTGTTCAACGAGCCTATGGCGCCGTGAACCTCTAATGGGAACCATCCGTGCCGCTTACGTGATCAGAGCAACGTTTTACCAAATCCGGCTTAGAAAAACGAGGATCCATGTATATTACATTAGCCCAATAAAGCACGCGGACGTCTAAATATAATCAGCACCTCACCCCACCAGGATTCGAACCCACAATCTTATAATTGTGAACGGGAAACGCTACCTCTGGGCAAACAGGAGACTAAAAGCAGTCCTAGACTCTGTTATATTTCACACAAAGCTTGTTCAACGAGATTATGGCGCCATGAAGCTCTAATGGGGACCACCAGTGCCGCTTAGGTGTTCAGAGCAACGTTTTACCAAATCCGGCTTCGAAACACGAGGATCCATATATATTTCAATTGCCCAATAATCACACGGGCTTCTACATATAATCAACACCTCACCCCACCAGAATTCGAACCCACGATCTTATAATTGTGACCGGGGAAGGCTGCCTCTGGGCTACCAGGACAATAAAAGCAGTCCTTGACTCTGCTATATTTCACACAGAGCCTGTTCAACGACGTTATGACGGTGTGAACCTCTAACGGGGACCACCCGTGCCGCTTACGTGATCAGAGCAACGTTTTACCAAATCCGGATTCGAAACACGAGGAGCCATGTATATTACATTAGCCCAATAAAGCACGCGGACTTCTAAATATAATCAACACCTCACCCCACCAGGATTCAAACCCACAATCTTATAATTGTTACCGGGGAACGCTACCTCTGGGCCACCAGGACACTGAAAGCAGTCCTAGACTCTGTTATATTTCATACAAAGCCTGCTCAACGAGCTTATGGCGCCGTGAACCTCTACTGGGGACCACCAGTGCCGCTTAGGTGATTAGAGCAACTTTTTACCAAATCCGGCTTCGAAAAACGAGGATCCATATATATTTAATTAGCCCAATAAAGCACGCGGACTTCTACATATGATCAAAACCTCACCCCACAAGGATTCAAACCCAAAATCGAATAATTGTGACCAGGGAACGCTACCTGTTGACCACCAGGATTCAAACCCAAAATCTTATAATTGTGACCAGGGAATGCTACCTGTGGACCACCAGGACACTAAAATCAGTCCTAGACTCTGTTATATTTCACCCAAAGCCTGTTCAACGAGCTTATTGCGCCGTGAACCTCTACTGGGGACCACCAGTGCCGCTTAGGTGTTCAGAGCAACGTTTTACCAAATCCGGCTTCGAAACACGAGGATCCATATATATTTCATTAGCCCAATAAAGCATGCGGACTTCTACATATAATCAACACCTCACCCCACCAGGATTCGAACCCAAAATCTTATAATTGTGACCGGGGAACGCTACCTCTGGGCCACCACGACACTAAAAGCATTCCTAGACTCTGTTATATTTCACACAAAGCCTGTTCAATGAGCTTATGGCGCCGTGAACCTCTAATGGGAACCACCCGTGCCGCTTAGGTGATCAGAGCAATGTTTTACCCAATCCGGCTTCGAAATACGAGGATCCATATATATTTCATTAGCCTAATATAGAACGCGGACTTCTACATATAATCAACACCTCATCCCACCAGTATTCGAACCCACAATCTTATAATTGTGACCGGGAAACGCTACCTCTGGGCCACCAGGAGACTAAAAGCATTCCTAGACTCTGTTATATTTCACACAAAGCTTGTTCAACGAGATTATGGCGCCATGAAGCTCTAATGGGGACCACCAGTGCCGCTTAGGTGCTCAGAGCAACGTTTTACCAAATCCGGCTTCGAAACACGAGGATCCATATATATTTCAATTGCCCAATAATCACACGGGCTTCTACATATAATCAACACCTCACCCCACCAGAATTCGTACCCACAATCTTATAATTGTGACCGGGGAAGGCTGCCTCTGGGATACCAGGTCAATAAAAGCAGTCCTTGACTCTGCTATATTTCACACAGAGCCTGTTCAACGACGTTATGACGGTGTGAACCTCTAACGGGGACCACCCGTGCCGCTTAGGTGATCAGAGCAACGTTTTACCAAATCCGGCGTCGAAAAACGAGGATCCATATATATTTCATTAGCCCAATAAAGCACGCGGACTTCTACATATAATCAACACCTCATCCCAACAGCATTTGAACCCACGATCTTATAATTGTGACCGGGGAACGCTACCTCTGGACCACCAAGACACTAAAAGCAGTCCATGACTCTGCTATATTTCACACACAGCCTGTTCAACGAGCTTATGGCGCCGTGAACCTCTACTGGGGACCACCATTGCCGCTTAGGTGTTCAGAGCAACGTTTTACCAAATCCGGCTTCGAAACACGAGGATCCATATATACTTCATTAGCCCAATAAAGCACGCGGACTTCTACATATAGTCAACACCTCACCCCACCAGGATTCAAACCCAAAATCTGATAATTGTGACCAGGGAATGCTACCTGTGGACCACCAGGACACTAAAAGCAGTGCTAGACTCTGTTACATTTCACGCAAAGCCTGTTCAACGAGCTTATGGCGCCGTGATCCTCTACTGGGGACCACCAGTGCCGCTTAGGTGTTCAGAGCAACGTTTTACCAAATCCGGCTTCGAAACACGAGGATCCATTTATATTTCATTAGCCCAATAAAGGACGCGGACTTCTACATATAATCAACACCTCACCCCACCAGGATTCGAACCCACAATCTTATAATTGTGACCGGGAAACGCTACCTCTGGTCCACCAGGAGACTTAAAGCAGTCCTAGACTCTGTTATATTTCACACAAAGCTTGTTCAACGAGATTATGGCGCCATGAAGCTCTAATGGGGAGCACCAGTGCCGCTTAGGTATTCAGAGCAACGTTTTACCAAATCCGGCTTCGAAACACGAGGATCCATATATATTTCAATTGCCCAATAATCACACGGGCTTCTACATATAATCAACACCTCACCCCACCAGAATTAGAACCCACGATCGTATAATTGTGACCGGGGAAGGCTGCCTCTGGGCTACCAGGACAATAAAAGCAGTCCTTGCCTCTGCTATATTTCACACAATGCCTGTTCAACGACGTTATGACGGTGTGAACCTCTAATAGGGACCACCCGTGCCGCTTAGATGATCAGAGCAACGTTTTACCAAATCCGGCTTCGAAACACGAGGAGCCATTACCCCAATAAAGCACGCGGACTTCTAAATATAATCAACACCTCACCCCACCAGGATTCAAACCCACAATCTTATAATTGTTACCGGGGAACGCTACCTCTGGGCCACCAGGAGACTAAAAGAAATCCTAGACTCTGTTATATTTCACACAAAGCCTGTTGAATGAGCTTATGGCGCCGTGAACCTCTACTGGGGACCACCAGTGCCGTTTAGGTGTTCAGAGCAACGTTTTACCAAATCCGGCTTCGAAACACGAGGATCCATATATATTTCATTAGCTCAATAAAGCACGCTGACTTCTACATATAATCAACACCTCACCCCACCAGGATTCGAACCCAAAATCTTATAATTGTGACCGGGGAACGCTACCTCTGGGCCACCAGGACACTAAAAGCATTCCTAGACTCTGTTATATTTCACACAAAGCCTGTTCAATGAGCTTATGGCGCCGTGAACCTCTAATGGGAACCACCCGTGCCACTTAGGTGATCAGAGCAATGTTTTACCCAATCCGGCTTCGAAATACGAGGATCCATATATATTTCATTAGCCCAATATAGAACGCGGACTTCTACATATAATCAACACCTCATCCCACCAGTATTCGAACCCACAATCTTATAATTGTGACCGGGAAACGCTACCTCTGGGCCACCAGGAGACTAAAAGCAGTCCTAAACTCTGTTATATTTCACACAAAGCTTGTTCAACGAGATTATGGCGCCATGAAGCTCTAATGGGGACCACCAGTGCCGCTTAGGTGTTCAGAGCAACGTTTTACCAAATCCGGCTTCGAAAAACGAGGATCCATATATATTTCATTAGCCCAATAAAGCACGCGGACTTCTACATATGATCAAAACCTCACCCCACCAGGATTCAAACCCAAAATCTTATAATTGTGACCAGGGAACGCTACCTGTGGACCACCAGGATTCAAACCCAAAATCTTATAATTGTGACCAGGGAATGCTACCTGTGGACCACCAGGACACTAAAGCAGTCCTAGACTCTGTTATATTTCACGCAAAGCCTGTTCAACGAGCTTATGGCGCCGTGAACCTCTACTGGGGACCACCAGTGCCGCTTAGGTGTTCAGAGCAACGTTTTACCAAATCCGGCTTCGAAACACGAGGATCCATATATATTTCATTAGCCCAATAAAGCATGCGGACTTCTACATATAATCAACACCTCACCCCACCAGGATTCGAACCCAAAATCTTATAATTGTGACCGGGGAACGCTACCTCTGGGCCACCAGGACACTAAAAGCAGTCCTAGACTCTGTTATATTTCATACAAAGCCTGTTCAATGAGCTTATGGCGCCGTGAACCTCTAATGGGAACCACCCGTGCCGCTTAGGTGATCAGAGCAATGTTTTACCCAATCCTGGCTTCGAAATACGAGGATCCATATATATTTCATTAGCCCAATAAAGCACGCGGACTTCTACATATAATCAACACCTCATCCCACCAGGATTTGAACCCACGATCTTATAATTGTGACCGGGGAACGCTACCTCTAGACCCAAGACACTAAAAGCAGTCCTTGACTCTACTATATTTCACACAAAGCCTGTTCAACGAAGCTTATGGCGCCGTGAACCTCTAATGGGAACCACCCGTGCCGCTTACGTGATCAGAGCAACGTTATACCAAATCCGGCTTCGAAACACGAGAGCCATGTATATTACATTAGCCCAGCAAACGCGGACTTCTAAATATAATCAACACCTCACCCCACCAGGATTCAAACCCACAATCTTATAATTGTTACCGGGGAACGCTACCTCTGGGCCACCAGGAGACTAAAAGCAGTCCTAGACTCTGTTATATTTCACACAAAGCCTGTTGAATGATCTTATGGCGCCGTGAACCTCTAATGGGGACCATCCGTGCCGCTTAGGTGATCAGAGCAATGTTTTACCAAATCCGGCTACGAAACACGAGGATCCATATATATTTCATTAGCCCAATAAGGAACGCGGACTTCTACATATAATCAACACCTCATCCCACCAGCATTTGATCCCACGATCTTATAATTGTGACCGGGGAATGCTACCTCTGGACCACCAGGACACTAAAAGAAGTCCTGTACTCTGTTATATTTCACACAAAGCCTGTTGAATGAGCTTATGGCGCCGTGAACCTCTACTGGGGACCACCAGTGCCGCTTAGGCGTTCAGAGCAACGTTTTACCAAATACGGCTTCGAAACACGAGGATCGATATATATTTCATTTGCCTAATAAAGCACGCAGATTTCTACATATAATCAACACTTCACCCCACCAGGATTCGAACCCACGATCTTATAATTGTGACCGGGGAATGCTACCTCTGGGCCACCAGGACACTAAAAGCAGTCCTAGACTCTGTTATATTTCACACAAAGCCTTTTGAACGAGCTTATGGCGCCGTGAACCTCTAATGGGGACCACCCGTGCCGCTTAGGTGATTAGAGCAACTTTTTACCAAATCCGGCTTCGAAAAACGAGGATCCATATATATTTCATTAGCCCAATAAAGCACGCGGACTTCTACATATGATCAAAACCTCACCCCACAAGGATTCAAACCCAAAATCGAATAATTGTGACCAGGGAACGCTACCTGTGGACCACCAGGATTCAAACCCAAAATCTTATAATTGTGACCAGGGAATGCTACCTGTGGACCACCAGGACACTAAAAGCAGTCCTAGACTCTGTTATATTTCACGCAAAGCCTGTTCAACGAGCTTATGGCGCCGTGAACCTCTACTGGGGACCACCAGTGCCGCTTAGGTGTTCAGAGCAACGTTTTACCAAATCCGGCTTCGAAACACGAGGATCCATATATATTTCATTAGCCCAATAAAGCACGCGGACTTCTACATATAATCAACACCTCACCCCACCAGGATTCGAACCCAAAATCTTATAATTGTGACCGGGGAACGCTACCTCTGGGCCACCAGGACACTAAAAGCAGTCCTAGACTCTGTTATATTTCATACAAAGCCTGTTCAATGAGCTTATGGCGCCGTGAACCTCTAATGGGAACCACCCGTGCCGCTTAGGTGATCAGAGCAATGTTTTACCCAATCCGGCTTCGAAATACGAGGATCCATATATATTTCATTAGCCCAATAAAGCACGCGGACTTCTACATATAATCAACACCTCATCCCACCAGCATTTGAACCCACGATCTTATAATTGTGACCGGGGAACGATACCTCTGGACCACCAAGACACTAAAAGCAGTCCTTGACTCTGCTATATTTCACACAAAGCCTGTTCAACGAGCTTTTGGCGCCGTGAAACTCTAATGGGGACCACCCGTGCCGCGAGGGTGATCAGAGCAACGTATTACCTAATCCGGTTTCGAAAAACGAGGATCCATATATTACATTAGCCCAATAAAAACCGCGGGCCGATCTAGAAATATAATCGGCACCTCCACCCCATCAGGATTCAGACCACAATCTTATAATTGTGAGCGGGAAACTTCACCTCTGGGCAAACAGGGAATTCAAAAGCAGTCCTAGACTCTGGTATATTTCACACAAAGCTTGTTCAACGAGATTGTAAGCGCCATGAAGCTCTAATGGGGACCACCAGTGCTAAACAGGTGTTCAGAGCAACATTTTGCAAATCCGGCTGAAACACGAGGATCCATATATATTTCAATTGTAACTAATCTCGCGGGCTTCTACATATAATCAACACCTCTACCCCACCAGAATTGAACCCGATCTTATAATTGTGACCGGGAAGGCTGCCTCTGGGCTACCAGGACAATAAAAGTCCTTGACTCTGCTATATTTCACACAGAGCCTGTTCAACGACGTTATGACGGTGTGAAACTCTAATGAGGACCACCAGTGCCGCTTAGATGTTCAGAGTAACGTTTTACTAAATCCGGCTTCGAAACACGAGGATCCATATCTATTTCATTAGCCCAATACAGCACACGGACTTCTAAATATAATCAACACCTCACCCCACCAGGATTCAAACCCATGATCTTATAATTGTGACCAGGGAATGCTACCTGTTGACCACCAGGACACTAAAAGCAGTCCTAGACTCTGTTATATTTCACGCAAAGCCTGTTCAACGAGCTTATGGCGCCGTGAACCTCTACTCGGGACCACCAGTGATGCTTAGGTGTTCAGAGCAACGTTTTACCAAATCCGGCTTCGAAACACGAGGATCCATATATATTTCATTAGCCCAATAAAGCATGCGGACTTCTACATATAATCAACACCTCACCCCACCAGGATTCGAACCCAAAATCTTATAATTGTGACCGGGGAACGCTACCTCTGGGCCACCAGGGCACTAAAAGCAGTCCTAGACTCTGTTATATTTCATACAAAGCCTGTTCAACGAGCTTATGGCGCCGTGAACCTCTACTGGGGACCACCAGTGCCGCTTAGGTGTTTAGAGCAACGTTTTACCAAATCCAGATTCGAAACACGAGGAGCCATGTATATTACATTAGCCCAATAAAGCACGCGGACTTCTAAATACAATCAACACCTCATCCCACCAGCATTTGAACCCACGATCTTATAATTGTGACCGGGGAACGCTACCTCTGGACCACCAAGAAACTAAAAGCAGTCCTTGACTCTGCTATATTTCACACAAAGCCTGTTCAACGAGCCTATGGCGCCGTGAACCTCTAATGGGAACCACCCGTGCCGCTTACGTGATCAGAGCAACGTTTTACCAAATCCGGCTTCGAAACACGAGGAGCCATGTATATTACATTAGCCCAATAAAGCACGCGGACTTCTAAATATAATCAGCACCTCACCCCACCAGGATTCGAACCCACAATCTTATAATTGTGACCGGGAAACGCTACCTCTGGGCAACCAGGAGAATAAAAGCAGTCCTAGACTCTGTTATATTTCACACATAGCTTGTTCAACGAGATTATGGCGCCATGAAGCTCTAATGGGGACCACCAGTGCCGCTTAGGTGTTCAGAGCAACGTTTTACCAAATCCGGCTTCGAAACACGAGGATCCATATATATTTCAATTGCCCAATAATCACACGGGCTTCTACATATAATCAACACCTCACCCCACCAGAATTCGAACCCACGATCTTATAATTGTGACCGGGGAAGGCTGCCTCTGGGCTACCAGGACAATAAAAGCAGTCCTTGACTCTGCTATATTTCACACAGAGCCTGTTCAACGACGTTATGACGGTGTGAACCTCTAACGGGGACCACCCGTGCCGCTTACGTGATCAGAGCAACGTTTTACCAAATCCGGATTCGAAACACGAGGGGCCATGTATATTACATTAGCCCAATAAAGCACGCGGACTTCTAAATATAATCAACACCTCACCCCACCAGGATTCAAACCCACAATCTTATAATTGTTACCGGGGAACGCCACCTCTGGGCCACCAGGACACTAAAAGCAGTCCTAGACTCTGTTATATGTCATACAAAGCCTGTTCAATGAGCTTATGGCGCCGTGAACCTCTAATGGGAACCACCCGTGCCGCTTAGGTGATCAGAGCAATGTTTTACCCAATCCGGCTTCGAAATACGAGGATCCATATATATTTCATTAGCCCAATAAAGCACGCGGACTTCTACATATAATCAACACCTCACCCCACCAGGATTCGAACCCACGATCTTATAATTGTGACCGGGGAACGCTACCTCTGGGCCACCAGGACACTAAAAGCTGTCCTAGACTCTGTTATATTTCACACAAAGCCTTTTGAACGAGCTTATGGAGCCGTGAACCTCTAATGGGGACCACCCGTGCCGCTTAGGTGATTAGAGCAACTTTTTACCAAATCCGGCTTAGAAAAACGAGGATCCATATATATTTCATTAGCCCAATAAAGCACACGGACTTCTACATATGATCAAAACCTCACCCCACAAGGATTCAAACCCAAAATCGAATAATTGTGACCAGGGAACGCTACCTGTGGACCACCAGGATTCAAACCCAAAATCTTATAATTGTGACCAGGGAATGCTACCTGTGGACCACCAGGACACTAAAAGCAGTCCTAGACTCTGTTATATTTCACGCAAAGCCTGTTCAACGAGCTTATGGCGCCGTGAACCTCTACTGGGGACCACCAGTGCCGCTTAGGTGATTAGAGCAACTTTTTACCAAATCCGGCTTCGAAAAACGAGGATCCATATATATTTAATTAGCCCAATAAAGCACGCGGACTTCTACATATGATCAAAACCTCACCCCACAAGGATTCAAACCCAAAATCGAATAATTGTGACCAGGGAACGCTACCTGTGGACCACCAGGATTCAAACCCAAAATCTTATAATTGTGACCAGGGAATGCTACCTGTGGACCACCAGTACACTAAAAGCAGTCCTAGACTCTGTTATATTTCACGCAAAGCCTGTTCAACGAGCTTATGGCGCCGTGAACCTCTACTGGGGACCACCAGTGCCGCTTAGGTGTTCAGAGCAACGTTTTACCAAATCCGGCTTCGAAACACGAGGATCCATATATATTTCATTAGCCCAATAAAGCATGCGGACTTCTACATATAATCAACACCTCACCCCACCAGGATTCGAACCCAAAATCTTATAATTGTGACCGGGGAACGCTACCTCTGGGCCACCAGGACACTAAAAGCAGTCCTAGACTCTGTTATATTTCATACAAAGCCTGTTCAACGAGCTTATGGCGCCGTGAACCTCTACTGGGGACCACCAGTGCCGCTTAGGTGTTCAGAACAACGTTTTACCAAATCCGGCTTCGAAACACGAGGATCCATATATATTTCATTAGCCCAATAAAGCACGCGGACTTCTACATATAATCAACACCTCACCCCACCAGGATTCGAACCCAAAATCTTATAAATGTGACCGGGGAATGTACCTCTGGGCCACCAGGACACTAAAAGCATTCCTAGACACTGTTATATTTCACACAAAGCCTGTTTAATGAGCTTATGGCGCCGTGAACCTCTAATGGGAACCACCCGTGCCGCTTAGGTGATCAGAGCAATGTTTTACCCAATCCGGCTTCGAAATACGAGGATCCATATATATTTCATTAGCCCAATAAAGCACGCTGACTTCTACATATAATCAACACCACCCCACCAGATTCGAACCCACGATCTATAATTCAGACCGGGAACGCCACTTGGGCCACTGTGACACTAAAAGCAGTCGAGACTCTGTTATATTTCACACAGTTTTTGAATTATTTATATGCCGTGAACTCTAATGGGGACCACCTGTGCCGCTTAGGTGTGATTAGAGCAACTTTTTACCAACCGCTTTAGAAAACGAGGATCCACATATATTTCATTAGCCCAATAAAGCACGCGGACTTCAACATATAATCAACACCTCACCCCACCAGGATTCAAACGCAAAATCTTATAATTGTGACCAGGGAATGCTACCTGTGGACCACCAGGACAATAAAAGCAGTCCTAGACTCTGTTATATTTCACGCAAAGCCTGTTGAACGAGCTTATGGCGCCGTGAACCTCTACTCGGGACCACCAGTGCCGCTTAGGTGTTCCGAGCCACGTTTTACCAAATCCGGCTTCGAAACACGAGGATCCATATATATTTCATTAGCCCAATAAAGCACGCGGACTTCTACATATAATCAACACCTCACCCCACCAGGATTCGAACCCACGATCTTATAATTGTGACCGGGGAACGCTACCTCTGGGCCACCAGGACACTAAAAGCAGTCGTAGACTCTGTTATATTTCACACAAAGCCTTTTGAACGAGCTTATGGCGCCGTGAACCTCTAATGGGGACCACCCGTGCCGCTTAGGTGATTAGAGCAACTTTTTACCAAATCCGGCTTAGAAAAACGAGGATCCATATATATTTAATTAGCCCAATAAAGCACGCGGACTTCTACATATGATCAAAACCTCACCCCACAAGGATTCAAACCCAAAATCGAATAATTGTGACCAGGGAACGCTACCTGTTGACCACCAGGATTCAAACCCAAAATCTTATAATTGTGACCAGGGAATGCTACCTGTGGACCACCAGGACACTAAAATCAGTCCTAGACTCTGTTATATTTCACCCAAAGCCTGTTCAACGAGCTTATTGCGCCGTGAACCTCTACTGGGGACCACCAGTGCCGCTTAGGTGTTCAGAGCAACGTTTTACCAAATCCGGCTTCGAAACACGAGGATCCATATATATTTCATTAGCCCAATAAAGCATGCGGACTTCTACATATAATCAACACCTCACCCCACCAGGATTCGAACCCAAAATCTTATAATTGTGACCGGCGAACGCTACCTCTGGGCCACCAGGACACTAAAAGCAGTCCTAGACTCTGTTATATTTCATACAAAGCCTGTTCAATGAGCTTAGGCGTCGTGAACCTCTAATGGGAACCACCCGTGCCGCTTAGGTGATCAGAGCAATGTTTTACCCAATCCGGCTTCGAAATACGAGGATCCATACATATATCATTAGCCCAATAAAGCACGCGGACGTCTACATATAATCAACACCTCATCCCACCAGCATTTGAACCCACGATCTTATAATTGTGACCGGGGAACGCTACCTCTGGACCACCAAGTAACTAAAAGCAGTCCTTGACTCTGCTATATTTCTCACAAAGCCTGTTCAACGAGCTTATGGCGCCGTGAACCTCTAATGGGAACCACCCGTGCCGCTTACGTGATCAGAGCAACGTTTTACCAAATCCGGCTTCGAAACACGAGGAGCCATGTATATTACATTAGCCCAATAAAGCACGCGGACTTCTAAATATAATCAGCACCTCACCCCACCAGGATTCGAACCCACACTCTTATAATTGTGACCGGGAAACGCTACCTCTGGGCAACCAGGAGAATAAAAGCAGTCCTAGACTCTGTTATATTTCACACATAGCTTGTTCAACGAGATTATGGCGCCATGAAGCTCTAATGGGGACCACCAGTGCCGCTTAGGTGTTCAGAGCAACGTTTTACCAAATCCGGCTTCGAAACACAAGGATCCATATATATTTCAATTGCCCAATAATCACACGGGCTTCTACATATAATCAACACCTCACCCCACCAGAATTCGAACCCACGATCTTATAATTGTGACCGGGGAAGGCTGCCTCTGTTCTACCAGGACAATAAAAGCAGTCCTTGACTCTGCTATATTTCACACAGAGCCTGTTCAACGACGTTATGACGGTGTGAACCTCTAACGGGGACCACCAGTGCCGCTTACGTGATCAGAGCAACGTTTTACCAAATCCGGATTCGAAACACGAGGAGCCATGTATATTACATTAGCCCAATAAAGCAAGCGGACTTCTAAATATAATCAACACCTCACCCCACCAGGATTCAAACCCACAATCTTATAATTGTTACCGGGGAATGCTACCTCTGGGCCACCAGGACACTAAAAGCAGTCCTAGACTCTGTTATATTTCATACAAAGCCTGTTCAATGAGCTTATGGCGCCGTGAACCTCTAATGGGAACCACCCGTGCCGCTTAGGTGATCAGAGCAATGTTTTACCCAATCCGGCTTCGAAATACGAGGATCCATATATATTTCATTAGCCCAATAAAGCACGCGGACTTCTACATATAATCAACACCTCACCCCACCAGGATTCGAACCCACGATCTTATAATTGTGACCGGGGAACGCTACCTCTGGGCCACCAGGACACTAAAAGCAGTCCTAGACTCTGTTATATTTCACACAAAGCCTTTTGAACGAGCTTATGGCGCCGTGAACCTCTAATGGGGACCACCCGTGCCGCTTAGGTGATTAGAGCAACTTTTTACCAAATCCGGCTTAGAAAAACGAGGATCCACATATATTTATTAGCCCAATAAAGCACGCGGACTTCTACATATGATCAAAACCTCACCCCACAAGGATTCAAACCCAAAATCGAATAATTGTGACCAGGAACGCTACCTGTGGACCACCAGGATTCAAACCCAAAATCTTATAATTGTGACCAGGGAATGCTACCTGTGGACCACCAGGACACTAAAAGCAGTCCTAGACTCTGTTATATTTCACGCAAAGCCTGTTCAACGAGCTTATGGCGCCGTGAACCTCTACTGGGGACCACCAGTGCGCTTAGGTGATTAGAGCAACTTTTTACCAAATCCGGCTTCGAAAAACGAGGATCCATATATATTTAATTAGCCCAATAAAGCACGCGGACTTCTACATATGATCAAAACCTCACCCCACAAGGATTCAAACCCAAAATCGAATAATTGTGACCAGGGAACGCTACCTGTGGACCACCAGGATTCAAACCCAAAATCTTATAATTGTGACCAGGGAATGCTACCTGTGGACCACCAGGACACTAAAAGCAGTCCTAGACTCTGTTATATTTCACGCAAAGCCTGTTCAATGAGCTTATGGCGTCGTGAACCTCTAATGGGAACCACCCGTGCCGGTTAGGTGATCAGAGCAATGTTTTACCCAATCCGGCTTCGAAATACGAGGATCCATACATATTTCATTAGCCCAATAAAGCACGCGGATGTCTACATATAATCAACACCTCATCCCACCAGCATTTGAACCCACGATCTTATAATTGTGACCGGGGAACGCTACCTCTGGACCACCAAGTAACTAAAAGCAGTCCTTGACTCTGCTATATTTCACACAAAGTCTGTTCAACGAGCTTATGGCGCCGTGAACCTCTAATGGGAACCACCCGTGCCGCTTACGTGATCAGTGCAACGTTTTACCAAATCCGGCTTCGAAACACGAGGAGCCATGTATATTACATTAGCCCAATAAAGCACGCGGACTTCTAAATATAATCAGCACCTCACCCCACCAGGATTCGAACCCACACTCTTATAATTGTGACCGGGAAACGCTACCTCTGGGCCACCAGGAGACTAAAAGCAGTCCTAGACTCTGTTATATTTCACACAAAGCTTGTTCAACGAGATTATGGCGCCATGAAGCTCTAATGGGGACCACCAGTGCCGCTTAGGTGTTCAGAGCAACGTTTTACCAAATCCGGCTTCGAAACACGAGGATCCATATATATTTCAATTGCCCAATAATCACACGGGCTTCTACATATAATCAACACCTCACCCCACCAGAATTCGAACCCACGATCTTATAATTGTGACCGGGGAAGGCTGCCTCTGGGCTACCAGGACAATAAAAGCAGTCCTTGACTCTGCTATATTTCACACAGAGCCTGTTCAACGACGTTACGACGGTGTGAACCTCTAACGGGGACCACCCGTGCCGCTTAGGTGATCAGAGCAACGTTTTACCAAATGCGGATTCGAAACACGAGGAGCCATGTATATTACATTATCCCAATAAAGCACGCGGACTTCTAAATATAATCAACACCTCACCCCACCAGGATTCAAACCCACAATCTTATAATTGTTACCGGGGAACGCTACCTCTGGGCCACCAGGAGACTAAAAGCAGTCCTAGACTCTGTTATATTTCACACAAAGCCTGTTGAATGAACTTATGGCGCCGTGAACCTCTAATGGGGACCATCCGTGCCGCTTAGGTGATCAGAGCAATGTTTTACCAAATCCGGCTTCGAAACACGAGGATCCATATATATTTCATTAGCCCAATAAAGCACGAGGACTTCTACATATAATCAACACCTCATCCAACCAGCATTTGAAGCCACGATCTTATAATTGTGACCGGGGAACGCTACCTCTGGACCACCAAGACACTAAAAGCAGTCCTGTACTCTGTTATATTTCACACAAAGCCTGTTGAATGAGTTTATGGCGCCGTGAACCTCTACTGGGGACCACCAGTGCCGCTTAGGCGTTCAGAGCAACGTTTTACCAAATCCGGCTTCGAAACACGAGGATTGATATATATTTCATTAGCCTAATAAACACGCAGATTTCTACATATAATCAACACCTCACCCCACCAGGATTCGAACCCACGATCTTATAATTGTGACCGGGGAACGCTACCTCTGTGCCACCAGGACACTAAAAGCAGTCCTAGACTCTGTTATATTTCACACAAAGCGTTTAGAACGAGCTTATGGCGCCGTGAACCTCTAATGGGGACCAACCGTGCCGCTTAGGTGATTAGAGCAACTTTTTACCAAATCCGGCTTCGAAAAACGAGGATCCATATATATTTCATTAGCCCAATAAAGCACGCGGACTTCTACATATGATCAAACCTCACCCCACAAGGATTCAAACCCAAAATCGAATAATTGTGACCAGGGAACGCTACCTGTGGACCACCAGGATTCAAACCCAAAATCTTATAATTGTGACCAGGGAATGCTACCTGTGGACCACCAGGACACTAAAAGCAGTCCTAGACTCTGTTATATTTCATACAAAGCCTGTTCAATGAGCATATGGCGCCGTGAACCTCTAATGGGAACCACCCGTGCCGCTTAGGTGATCAGAGCAACATTTTACCAAATCCGGCTTCGAAACACGAGGATCCATATATATTTCATTAGCCCAATAAAGCATGCGGACTTCTACATATAATCAACACCTCACCCCACCAGGATTCGAACCCAAAATCTTATAATTGTGACCGGGGAACGCTACCTCTGGGCCACCAGGACACTAAAAGCAGTCCTAGACTCTGTTATATTTCATACAAAGCCTGTTCAACGAGCTTATGGCGCCGTGAACCTCTACTGGGGACCACCAGTGCCGCTTAGGTGTTCAGAGCAACGTTTTACCAAATCCGGCTTCGAAAAACGAGGATCCATATATATTTAATTAGCCCAATAAAGCACGCGGACGTCTACATATAATCAACACCTCATCCCACCAGCATTTGAACCCACGATCTTATAATTGTGACCGGGGAACGCTACCTCTGGACCACCAAGTAACTAAAAGCAGTCCTTGACTCTGCTATATTTCACACAAAGCCTGTTCAACGAGCTTATGGCGCCGTGAACCTCTAATGGGAACCACCCGTGCCGCTTACGTGATCAGAGCAACGTTTTACCAAATCCGGCTTCGAAACACGAGGAGCCATGTATATTACATTAGCCCAATAAAGCACGCGGACTTCTAAATATAATCAGCACCTCACCCCACCAGGATTCGAACCCACACTCTTATAATTGTGACCGGGAAACGCTACCTTTGGGCCACCAGGAGACTAAAAGCAGTCCTAGACTCTGTTATATTTCACACAAAGCTTGTTCAACGAGATTATGGCGCCATGAAGCTCTAATGGGGACCACCAGTGCCGCTTAGGTGATTAGAGCAACTTTTTACCAAATCCGGCTTCGAAAAACGAGGATCCATATATATTTCATTAGCCCAATAAAGCACGCGGACTTCTACATATGATCAAACCTCACCCCACAAGGATTCAAACCCAAAATCGAATAATTGTGACCAGGGAACGCTACCTGTGGACCACCAGGATTCAAACCCAAAATCTTATAATTGTGACCAGGGAATGCTACCTCTGGACCACCAGGACACTAAAAGCAGTCCTAGACTCTGTTATATTTCACGCAAAGCCTTTTCAACGAGCTCATGGCGCCGTGAACCTCTACTGGGGACCGCCAGTGCCGCTTAGGTGTTCAGAGCAACGTTTTACCAAATCCGGCTTCGAAATACGAGGATCCATATATATTTCATTAGCCCAATAAAGCACGCGGACTTCTACATATAATCAACACCTCACCCGACCAGGATTCGAACCCACGATCTTATAATTGTGACCGGGGAACGCTACCTCTGGGCCACCAGGACACTAAAAGCAGTCCTAGACTGTGTTATATTTCACACAAAGCCTTTTGAACGAGCTTATGGGGCCGTGAACCTCTAATGGGGACCACCGGTGCCGCTTAGGTGATTAGAGCAACTTTTTACCAAATCCGGCTTCGAAAAACGAGGATCCATATATATTTCATTAGCCCAATAAAGCACGCGGACTTCTACATATGATCAAAACCTCCCCCCACAAGGATTCAAACCCAAAATCGAATAATTGTGACCAGGGAACGCTACCTGTGGACCACCAGGATTCAAACCCAAAATCTTATGATTGTGACCAGGGAATGCTACCTGTGGACCACCAAGACACTAAAAGCAGTCCTAGACTCTGTTATATTTCATACAAAGCCTGTTCAATGAGCATATGGCGCCGTGAACCTCTAATGGGAACCACCCGTGCCGCTTAGGTGATGAGAGCAATGTTTTACCCAATCCGGCTTCGAAATACGAGGATCCATATATATTTCATTAGCCCAATAAAGCACACGGACTTCTACATATAATCAACACCTCATCCCACCAGCATTTGAACCCACGATCTTATAATTGTGACCGGGGAACGCTACCTCTGGACCACCAAAACACTAAAAGCAGTCCTTGACTCTGCTATATTTCACACAAAGCCTGTTCTACGAGATTATGGCGCCATGAAGCTCTAATGGGGACCACCAGTGCCGCTTAGGTGATCAGAGCAATGTTTTACGCAATCCGGCTTCGAAATACGAGGATCCATATATATTTCAATTGCCCAATAATCACACGGGCTTCTACATATAATCAACACCTCACCCCACCAGAATTCGAACCCACGATCATATAATTGTGACCGGGGAAGGCTGCCTCTGTTCTACCAGGACAATAAAAGCAGTCCTTGACTCTGCTATATTTCACACAGAGCCTGTTCAACGACGTTATGACGGTGTGAACCTCTACCGGGGACCACCAGTGCCGCTTACGTGATCAGAGCAACGTTTTACCAAATCCGGATTCGAAACACGAGGAGCCATGTATATTACATTAGCCCAATAAAGCACGCGGATTTCTAAATATAATCAACACCTCACCCCACCAGGATTCAAACCCACAATATTATAATTGTTACCGGGGAACGCTACCTCTGGGCCACCAGGACACTAAAAGCAGTCCTAGACTCTGTTATATTTCATACAAAGCCTGTTCAATGAGCTTATGGCGCCGTGAACCTCTAATGGGAACCACCCGTGCCGCTTAGGTGATCAGAGCAATGTTTTACCCAATCCGGCTTCGAAATACGAGGATCCATATATATTTCATTAGCCCAATAAAGCACGCGGACTTCTACATATAATCAACACCTCACCCCACCAGGATTCGAACCCACGATCTTATAATTGTGACCGGGGAACGCTACCTCTGGGCCACCAGGACACTAAAAGCAGTCCTAGACTCTGTTATATTTCACACAAAGCCTTTTGAACGAGCTTATGGCGCCGTGAACCTCTAATGGGGACCACCCGTGCCGCTTAGGTGATTAGAGCAACTTTTTACCAAATCCGGCTTAGAAAAACGAGGATCCATATATATTTCATTAGCCCAATAAAGCACGCGGACTTCTACATATGATCAAAACCTCACCCCACAAGGATTCAAACCCAAAATCGAATAATTGTGACCAGGGAACGCTACCTGTGGACCACCAGGATTCAAACCCAAAATCTTATAATTGTGACCAGGGAATGCTACCTGTGGACCACCAGGACACTAAAAGCAGTCCTAGACTCTGTTATATTTCACGCAAAGCCTGTTCAACGAGCTTATGGCGCCGTGAACCTCTACTGGGGACCACCAGTGCCGCTTAGGTGATTAGAGCAACTTTTTACCAAATCCGGCTTCGAAAAACGAGGATCCATATATATTTAATTAGCCCAATAAAGCACGCGGACTTCTACATATGATCAAAACCTCACCCCACAAGGATTCAAACCCAAAATCGAATAATTGTGACCAGGGAACGCTACCTGTGGACCACCAGGATTCAAACCCAAATTCTTATAATTGTGACCAGGGAATGCTACCTGTGGACCACCAGGACACTAAAAGCAGTCCTAGACTCTGTTATATTTCACGCAAAGCCTGTTCAACGAGCTTATGGCGCCGTGAACCTCTACTGGGGACCACCAGTGCCGCTTAGGTGTTCAGAGCAACGTTTTACCAAATCCGGCTTCGAAACACGAGGATCCATATATATTTCATTAACCCAATAAAGCATGCGGACTTCTACATATAATCAACACCTCACCCCACCAGGATTCGAACCCAAAATCTTATAATTGTGACCGGGGAACGCTACCTCTGGGCCACCAGGACACTAAAAGCAGTCCTAGACTCTGTTATATTTCATACAAAGCCTGTTCAATGAGCTTTTGGTGCCGTGAACCTCTAATGGGAACCACCCGTGCCGCTTAGGTGATCAGAGCAATGTTTTACCCAATCCGGCTTCGAAATACGAGGATCCATACATATTT
Source organism: Homarus americanus (assembly GCF_018991925.1). Lineage (NCBI taxonomy): Eukaryota > Metazoa > Arthropoda > Malacostraca > Decapoda > Nephropidae > Homarus > Homarus americanus. The sequence continues at coordinate 20,066 of NW_024757536.1, read as the reverse complement.
CATTAGCCCAATAAAGCACGCGGACGTCTACATGTAATCAACACCTCATCCCACCAGCATTTGAACCCACGATCTTATAATTGTGACCGGGGAACGCTACCTCTGGACCACCAAGACACTAAAAGCAGTCCTTGACTCTGCTATATTTCACACAAAGCCTGTTCAACGAGCTTATGGCGCCGTGAACCTCTAATGGGAACCACCCGTGCCGCTTACGTGATCAGAGCAACGTTTTACCAAATCCGGCTTCGAAACACGAGGAGCCATGTATATTACATTAGCTCAATAAAGCACGCGGACTTCTAAATATAATCAGCACCTCACCCCACCAGGATTCGAACCCACACTCTTATAATTGTGACCGGGAAACGCTACCTCTGGGCCACCAGGAGACTAAAAGCAGTCCTAGACTCTGTTATATTTCACACAAAGCTTGTTCAACGAGATTATGGCGCCATGAAGCTCTAATGGGGACCACCAGTGCCGCTTAGGTTTTCAGAGCAACGTTTTACCAAATCCGGCTTCGAAACACGAGGATCCATATATATTTCAATTGCCCAATAATCACACGGGCTTCTACATATAATCAACACCTCACCCCACCAGAATTCGAACCCACGATCTTATAATTGTGACCGGGGAACGCTACCTCTGGGCCACCAGGACACTAAAAGCAGTCCTAGACTCTGTTATATTTCACACAAAGCCTTTAGAACGAGCTTATGGCGCCGTGAACCTCTAATGGGGACCACCCGTGCCGCTTGGGTGATTAGAGCAACTTTTTACCCAATCTGGCTTCGAAATACGAGGATCCATATATATTTCATTAGCCCAATAAAGCACGCGGACTTCTACATATAATCAACACCTCACCCCACCAGGATTCGAACCCACGATCTTATAATTGTGGCCGGGGAACGCTACCTCTCGGCCACCAGGACACTAAAAGCATTCCTAGACTCTGTTATATTTCACATAAAGCCTGTTCAACGAGCTTATGGCGCCATGAAGCTCTAATGGGGACCCCCAGTGCCGCTTAGGTGTTCAGAGCAACGTTTTACCAAATCCGGCTTCGAAACACGAGGATCCATATATATTTCAAATGCCCAATAATCACACGGGCTTCTACATATAATCAACACCACAACCCACCAGGATTCAAACCAAAAATCTTATAATTGTGACCAGGAAACGCTACCTGCGGACCACCAGGACACTAAAAGCAGTCCTAGACTCTGTTATATTTCACACAAAGCCTGTTCAACGAGTTTATGGCGCCGTGAACCTCTAATGGGGACCACACGTGCCGCTTGGTGACCAGAGCAACGTTTTACCAAATCCGGCTACGAAACACGAGGATCCATATGTATTTCTTTAGCCCAATAAAGCACGCGGACTTCTACATAAAATCAACACCTCACCCCACCAGGAGTCAAACCCAAAATCTTATAATTGTGACCAGGGAATGCTACCTGTGGACCACCAGGACACTAAAAGCAGTCCTAGACTCTGTTATATTTCACACAAAGCCTGTTCAACGAGCTTATGGCGCCGTGAACCTCTACTGGGGACCACCAGTGCAGCTTAGGTGTTCAGAGCAACGTTTTACCAAATCCGGCTTCGAAAAACGAGGATCCATATATATTTCATAAGCCCAATAAAGCAAGCAAACTTCTACATATAATCAACACCGCACCCCACCAGGATTCGAACCCCCGATCTTATAATTGTGACCGGGGAACGCTACCTCTGGGCCACCAGGACACTAAAAGCAGTCCTAGACTCTGTTATATTTCACATAAAGCCTGTTCAACGAGCTTATGGCGCCATGAAGCTCTAAAGGGGTCCACCAGTGCCGCTTAGGTGTTCAGAGCAACGTTTTACCAAATCCGGCTTCGAAACACGAGAATCCATATATATTTCATTAGCCCAGTAAAACACGCGGACTTCTACATATAATCAACACCTCACCCCACCAGGATTCAAACCCAAAATCTTATAATTGTGACCAGGGAACGTTACCTGTGGACCACCAGGATTCAAACCCAAAATCTTATAATTGTGACCAGGGAATGCTACCTGTGGACCACCAGGACACTAAAAGCAGTCCTAGACTCTGTTATATTTCTCGCAAAGCCTGTTCAACGAGCTTATGGTGCCGTGAACCTCTACTGGGGATCGCCAGTGCCGCTTAGGTGTTCAGAGCAACGTTTTACCAAATCCGGCTTCGAAACACGAGGATCCATATATATTTCATTAGCCCAATAGAGCACGCGGACTTCTACATATAATCAACACCTCACCCCACCAGGATTCGAACCCAAAATCTTATAATTGTGACCGGGGAACGCTACCTCTGGGCCAACAGGACACTAAAAGCAGTCCTAGACTCTGTTATATTTCACACAAAGCCTGTTGAATGAGCTTATGGCACCGTGAACCTGTAATGGGAACCACCCGTGCCGCTTAGGTGATCAGAGCAATGTTTTACCCAATCCGGCTTCGAAATTCGAGGATCCATATATATTTCATTAGCCCAATAAAGCACGCGGACTTCTACATATAATCAACACCTCATCCCACCAGCATTTGAACTCACGATCTTATAATTGTGACTGGGGAACGCTACCTCTGGACCACCAAGACACTAAAAGCAGTCCTTGACTCTGCTATATTTCACACAAAGCCTGTTCAACGAGCTTATGGCGCTGTGAAACTCTAATGGGGACCACCCGTGCCGCTTAGGTGATCAGAGCAACGTTTTACCTAATCCGGTTTCGAAAAACGAGGATCCATATATATTTCATTAGCCCAATAAAGCACATGGACTTCTACATATAATCAACACCTCACCCCAGCAGGATTCAAACCCAAAATCGTAAAATTGTGACTAGGGAACGCTACCTGTGGACCACCAGGACACTAAAAGCAGTCCTAGACTCTGTTATATTTCAAGCAAAACCTGCTCAACGAGCTTGTGGCACCGCGAACCTCTACTGGGGACCACCAGTGCCGCTTAGGCGTTCAGAGCAAAGTTTTACCAAATACGGCTTTGAAACACGAGGATCGATATATATTTCATTAGCCTAATAAAGCACGCAGATTTCTACATATAATCAACACCTCACCCCACCAGGATTCGAACCCACGATCTTATAATTGTGACCGGGGAACGCTACCTCTGGGCCACCAGGACACTAAAAGCAGTCCTAAACTCTGTTATATTTCACACAAAGCCTGTTGAATGAGCTTATGGCGCCGTGAACCTCTAATGGGGACCATCCGTGCCGCTTACGTGATCAGAGCAATGTTTTACCAAATCCGGATTCGAAACATGAGGATCCATATATATTTCATTAGCCCAATAAAGCACGCAGACTTCTACATATAATCAACACCTCACCCCACCAGGATTCAAACCTATGATCTTATAATTGTGACCGGGGAACGCTACCTCTGGGCCACCAGGACACTAAAAGCAGTCCTAGAACGCTGTTATGTTTCACATAAAGCCTGTTGATCGAGCTTATGGCGCCGTGAACCTCTAATGGGGACCACCCGTGCCGCTTAGGTGATCAGAGCAACGTTTTACCAAATCCTGCTTCGAAAAACGAGGATCCATATATATTTCATTAGCCCAATAAAGCACACGGACTTCTACATATAATCAACACCTCACCCCAGCAGGATTCAAACCAAAAATCGTATAATTGTGACGAGGGAACGCTACTTGTGGACCACCAGGACAACTAAAAGCAGTCCTAGACTCTGTTATATTTCACGCAAAACCTGTTCAACGAGCTTATGGCGCCGTGAACCTCTACTGGGGACCACCAGTGCCACTTAGGTGTTCAGAGCAACGTTTTACCAAATCCGGCTTCGAAAAACGAGGATAAATATATATTTCATTAGCCCAATAAAGCACACGGACTTCTACATATAATCAACACCTCACCCCAGCAGGATTTAAACCCAAAATCGTATAATTGTGACGAGGGAACGCTACCTGTGGACCACGAGGACAACTAAAAGCAGTCCTAGACTCTGTTATATTTCACGCAAAACCTGTTCAATGAGCTTATGGCGCCGTGAACCTCTACTGGGGACCACCAGTGCCCCTTAGGTGTTCAGAGCAACGTTTTACCAAATCCGGCTTCGAAACACGTGGATCGATATATATTTCATTAGCCTAATAAAGCACGCAGATTTCTACATATAATCAACACCTCACCCCACCAGGATTCGAGCCCACGATCTTATAATTGTGACCAGGGAACGCTACCTCTGGGCCACCAGGACACTAAAAGCAGTCCTAGACTCTGTTATATTTCACACAAATCATGTTGAACGAGCTTATGGCGCCGTGAACCTCTAATGGGGACCACCCGTGCCGCTTAGGTGATCAGAGCAACGTTTTACCAAATCCGGCTTCGAAAAACGAGGATCCATATATATTTCATTAGCCCAATAAAGCACGCAGACTTCTACATATAATCAACACCTCACCCCACTGAGATTCAAACCCAAAATCTTATAATTGTGACCAGGGAACGCTACCTGTGGACCACCAGGACACTAAAAGCAGTCCTAGACTCTGTTACATTTCACGCAAAGCCTGTTCAACGAGCTTATGGCGCCGTGATCCTCTACTGGGGACCACCAGTGCCGCTTAGGTGTTCAGAGCAACGTTTTACCAAATCCGGCTTCGAAACACGAGGATCCATATATATTTCATTAGCCCAGTAAAACACGCGGACTTCTACATATAATCAACACCTCACCCCACCAGGATTCAAACCCACAATCTTATAATTGTTACCGGGGAACGCTACCTCTGGGCCACCAGGAGACTAAAAGCAGTCCTAGACTCTGTTATATTTCACACAAAGCCTCTTGAATGACAATGGGCGCCGTGAACCTCTAATAGGGACCATCCGTGCCGCTTAGGTGATCAGAGCAATGTTTTATCAAATCCGGCTTCGAAACACGAGGATCCATATATATTTCATTAGCCCAATACTGCATGCGGACTTCTACAAATAATCAACATCTCACCCCACCAGGATTCAAACCAAAAATCTTATAATTGTGACCAGGAAACGCTACCAGTGGACCACCAGGACACTAAAAGCAGTCCTAGACTCTGTTATATTTCACACAAAGCCTGTTCAACGAGCTTATGTCACTGTGAACCTCTAATGGGGACCAACAGTGCCGCTTAGGTGTTCAGAGTAACGTTTTTCCAAATCCGGATTCGAAACACGAGGATCCATATCTATTTCATTAGCCCAATAAAGCACGCACACTTCTACATATAATCAACACCTCACCCCACTGAGATTCAAACCCAAAATCTTATAATTGTGACTAGGGAACGCTACCTGTGGACCACCAGGACACTAAAAGCAGTCCTAGACTCTGTTACATTTCACGCAAAGCCTGTTCAACGAGCTTATGGCGCCGTGATCCTCTACTGGGGACCACCAGTGCCGCTTAGGTGTTCAGAGCAACGTTTTACCAAATCCGGCTTCGAAACACGAGGATCCATATATATTTCATTAGCCCAGTAAAACACTCGGACTTCTACATATAATCAACACCTCACCCCACTAGGATTCAAACCCACAATCTTATAATTGTTACCGGGGAACGCTACCTCTGGGCCACCAGGAGACTAAAAGCAGTCCTAGACTCTGTTATATTTCACACAAAGCCTGATGAATGAGCTTATGGCACCGTGAACCTCTAATGGGAACCACCCGTGCCGCTTAGGTGATCAGAGCAATGTTTTACCCAATCCGGCTTCGAAATTCGAAGATCCATATATATTTCATTAGCCCAATAAAGCACGCGGACTTCTATATATAATCAACACCTCATCCCACCAGCATTTGAACCCACGATCTTATAATTGTGACCGGGGAACGCTACCTCTGGACCACCAAGACACTAAAAGCAGTCCTTGACTCTGCTATATTTCACACAAAGCCTGTTCAACGAGCTTATGGCGCCGTGAAACTCTAATGGGGACCACCCGTGCCGCTTAGGTGATCAGAGCAACGTTTTACCTAATCCGGTTTCGAAAAACGAGGATCCATATATATTTCATTAGCCCAATAAAGCACATGGACTTCTACATATAATCAACACCTCACCCCAGCAGGATTCAAACCCAAAATCGTATAATTGTGACAAGGGAACGCTACCTGTGGACCACCAGGACACTAAAAGCAGTCCTAGACTCTGTTATATTTCAAGCAAAACCTGCTCAACGAGCTTGTGGCACCGCGAACCTCTACTGGGGACCACCAGTGCCGCTTAGGCGTTCAGAGCAAAGTTTTACCAAATACGGCTTTGAAACACGAGGATTGATATATATTTCATTAGCCTAATAAAGCACGCAGATTTCTACATATAATCAACACCTCACCCCACCAGGATTCGAACCCACGATCTTATAATTGTGACCGGGGAACGCTACCTCTGGGCCACCAGGACACTAAAAGTAGTCCTAGACTCTGTTATATTTCACGCAAAGCCTGTTCAACGAGCTTATGGCGCCGTGAACCTCTAATGGGGACCATCCGTGCCGCTTACGTGATCAGAGCAATGTTTTACCAAATCCGGCTTCGAAACACGAGGATCCATATATATTTCATTAGCCCAATACTGCACGCGGACTTCTACAAATAATCAACATCTCACCCCACCAGGATTCAAACCAAAAATCTTATAATTGTGACCAGGAAACGCTATCAGTGGACCACCAGGACACTAAAAGCAGTCCTAGACTCTGTTATATTTCACGCAAAGCCTGTTCAACGAGCTTATGGCGCCGTGATCCTCTACTGGGGACCACCAGTGCCGCTTATGTGTTCAGAGCAACGTTTTACGAAATCCGGCTTCGAAACACGAGGATCCATATATGTTTCATTAGCCCAGTAAAACAGGCGGACTTCTACATATAATCAACACCTCATCCCACCAGCATTTGAACCCACGATCTTATAATTGTGACCGGGGAACGCTACCTCTGGACCACCAGGACACTAAAAGCAGTCCTAGACTCTGTTATATTTAACACAAAGCCTGTTCAACGAGCTTATGTCACTGTGAACCTCTAATGGGGACCAACAGTGCCGCTTAGGTGTTCAGAGTAACGTTTTACCAAATCCGGATTTGAAACACGAGGATCCATATCTATTTCATTAGCCCAATAAAGCCAGCACACTTCTACATATAATCAACACCTCACCCCACCAGGATTCGAACCCACGATCTTATAATTGTGACTGGGGAACGCTACCTCTGGGCCACCAGGACACTAAAAGCAGTCCTAGACTCTGTTATATTTCACAAAAAGCCTGTTCAACGAGCTTATGGCGCCATGAAGCTCTAATGGGGACCACCAGTGCCGCTTAGGTGTTCAGAGCAACGTTTTATCAAATCCGGCTTCGAAACACGAGCATCCATATATATTTCAATTGCCCAATACTGCACGCTGACTTCTACAAATAATCAACACCTCACCCCACCAGGATTAAAACCAAAAATCTTATAATTGAGACCAGGAAACGCTACCTGTGGACCACCAAGACACTAAAAGCAATCCTAGACTCTGTTATATTTCACACAAAGCCTGTTCAACGAGCTTATGGCGCCGTGAACCTCTATTGGGGACCACCCGTGCCGCTTAGGTGATCAGAGCAACGTATTACCAAATCCGGCTTCGAAAAACGAGGATCCATATATATTTCATTAGCCCAATACTGCACGCGGACTTCTACAAATAATCAACACCTCACCCCACCAGGATTAAAACCAAAAATCCTATAATTGTGACCAGGAAACGCAACCTGTGGACCACCAGGACACTAAAAGCAGTCCTAGACTCTGTTATATTTCAAGCAAAACCTGTTCAACGAGCTTATGGCACCGCGAACCTCTACTGGGGACCACCAGTGCCGCTTAGGTGTTCAGAGTAACGTTTTACTAAATGCGGCTTCGAAACACGAGGATCCATATCTAGTTCATTAGCCCAATAGAGCACGCACATTTCTACATATAATCAACATCTCACCCCACCAGGATTCGAACCAACGATCTTATAATTGTGACCGGGGAACGCTAACTCTGGGCCACCAGGACACTAAAAGCAGTCCTAGACTCTGTTATATTTCACAAAAAGGCTGTTCAATGAGCTTATGGCGCCGTGAACCTCTAATGGGGACCACCCGTGCCGCTTAGGTGATCAGAGCAACGTTTTACCAAATCCGGCTTCGAAAAACGAGGATCCATATATATTTCATTAGCCCAATACTGCACGCGGACTTCTACAAATAATCAACACCTCACCCCACCAGGATTAAAACCAAAAATCTTATAATTGTGACCAGGAAACGCTACCTGTGGACCACCAGGACACTAAAAGCAGTCCTAGACTATGTTATATTTCACACAAAGCCTGTTCAACGAGCTTATGGCACTGGGAACCTCTAATGGGGACCACCAGTGACGCTTAGGTGTTCAGAGTAACGTTTTACCAAATCCGGATTCGAAACACGAGGATCCATATCTATTTCATTAGCCCAATAAAGCACGCACACTTCTACATATAATCAACATCCCACCCCACCAGGATTCGAACCCACGATCTAATAATTGTGACCGGGGAACGCTACCTCTCGGCCACCAGGACACTAAAAGCATTCCTAGACTCTGTTATATTTCACACAAATCCTGTTGAACGAGCTTATGGCACCGTGAACCTCTAATGGGGACCACCCGTGCCGCTTAGGTGATCAGAGCAACGTTTTACCAAATCCGGCTTCGAAAAACGAGGATCCATATATATTTCATTAGCCCAATAAAGCACGCGGACTTCTACATATAATCAACACCTCACCCCACTGAGATTCAAACCCAAAATCTTATAATTGTGACCAGGGAACGCTACCTGTGGACCACCAGGACACTAAAAGCAGTCCTAGACTCTGTTACATTTCACGCAAAGCCTGTTCAACGAGCTTATGGCGCCGTGATCCTCTACTGGGGACCACCAGTGCCGCTTAGGTGTTCAGAGCAACGTTTTACCAAATCCGGCTTCGAAACACGAGGATCCATATATTTTTCATTAGCCCAGTAAAACACCCGGACTTCTACATATAATCAACACCTCACCCCACCAGGATTCAAACCCACAATCTTATAATTGTTACCGGGGAACGCTACCTCTGGGCCACCAGGAGACTAAAAGCAGTCCTAGACTCTGTTATATTTCACACAAAGCCTGTTGAATGACATTATGGCGCCGTGAACTTCTAATGGGGACCATCCGTGCCGCTTAGGTGATTAGAGCAATGTTTTACCAAATCCGGCTTCGAAACACGAGGATCCATATATATTTCATTTGCCCAATAAAGCACGCACTCTTCTACATATAATCAACACCTCACCCCACCAGGATTCGAACCCAAGATCTAATAATTGTGACCGGGGAACGCTACCTCTCGGCCACCAGGACACTAAAAGCATTCCTAGACTCTGTTATATTTCACACAAAGACTGTTCAACGAGCTTATGGCGCCATGAAGCTCTAATGGGGACCACCAGTGCCGCTTAGGTGTTCAGACCAATGTTTTACCAAATCTGGCTTCGAAACACGAGCATCCATATATATGTCAATTGCCCAATAATCACACGGGCTTCTACATATAATCAACACCTCACCTCACCAGGATTCAAAACAAAAATCTTATAATTGTGACCACGAAACGCTACCTGTGGACCACCAAGACACTAAAAGCAGTCCTAGACTCTGTTATATTTCAAGCAAAACCTGTTCAACGAGCTTATGGCACGGCGAACCTCTACTGGGGACCACCAGTGCCGCTTAGGTGTTCAGAGTAACGTTTAACTAAATCCGGCTTCGAAACACGAGGATCCATATCTATTTCATTAGCCCAATAGAGCACGCACATTTCTACATATAATCAACATCTCACCCCACCAGGATTCGAACCAACGATCTTATAATTGTGACCGGGGAACGCTACCTCTGGGCCACCAGGACACTAAAAGCAGTCCTAGACTCAGTTATATTTCACACAAAGAGTGTTGATTGAGCTTATGGCGCCGTGAACCTCTAATGAGGACCACCCGTGCCGCTTAGGTGATCAGAGCAATGTTTTACCAAATCCGGCTTCGAAACACGAGGATCCATATATATTTCATTAGCCCAATAAAGCACGCGGACTTCTACATATAATCAACACCTCATCCCACCAGCATTTGAACCCACGATCTTATAATTGTGACCGGGGAACGCTACCACTGGTCCACCAAGACACTAAAAGCAGTCCTAGACTCTGTTATATTTCACACAAAGCCTGTTCAACGAGCTTATGGCGCCGTGAACCTCTAATGGGGACCACCCGTGCCGCTTAGGTGATCAGAGCAACGTTTTACCAAATCCGGCTTCGAAAAACGAGGATCCATATATATTTCACTAGCCCAATACTGCACGCGGACTTCTACATATGATCAAACCTCACCCCACCAGGATTCAAACCCAAAATCTTATAATTGTGACAGGGAACGCTACCTGTGGACCACCAGGATTCAAACCCAAAATCTTATAATTGTGACCAGGGAATGCTAACTGTGGACCACCAGGACACTAAAAGCAGTCCTAGACTCTGTTATATTTCACACAAAGCCTGTTGAATGAGCTTATGGCGCCGTGAACCTCTAATGGGGACCACCCGTGCCGCTTAGGTGATCAGAGCAATGTTTTACCAAACCTGCTTCGAAACACGAGGATCCATATATATATTTCATTAGCCCAATAAAGCACGCGGACTTCTACATATAATCAACACCTCATCCCACCAGCATTTGAACCCACGATCTTATAATTGTGACCGGGAACGCTACCACTGGTCCACCAAGACACTAAAAGCAGTCCTAGACTCTGTTATATTTCACACAAAGCCTGTTCAACGAGCTTATGGCGCCGTGAACCTCTAATGGGGACCACCCGTGCCGCTTAGGTGATCAGAGCAACGTTTTACCAAATCCGGCTTCGAAAAACGAGGATCCATATATATTTCACTAGCCCAATACTGCACGCGGACTTCTACAAATAATCAACACCTCACCCCACCAGGATTAAAACCAAAAATCTTATAATTGTGACCAGGAAACGCTACCTCTCGGCCACCAGGACACTAAAAGCATTCCTAGACTCTGTTATATTTCACATAAAGCCTGTTCAACGAGCTTATGGCGCCATGAAGCTCTAATGAGGACCACCAGTGCCGCTTAGGTGTTCAGAGCAACGTTTTACCCAATCCGGCTTCGAAACACGAGGATCCATATATATTTCTAATGCCCAATAATCACACGGGCTTCTACATATAATCAACACCACACCCCTAAAGGATTCAAACCAAAAATCTTATAATTGTGACCAGGAAACGCTACCTGCGGACCACCAGGACACTAAAAGCAGTCCTAGACTCTGTTATATTTCACACAAAGCCTGTTCAACGAGCTTATGGCGCCGTGAACCTCTAATGGGGACCACACGTGCTGCTTGGTGACCAGAGCAACGTTTTACCAAATCCGGCTAGGAAACACGAGGATCCATATGTATTTCTTTAGCCCAATAAAGCACGCGGACTTCTACATAAAATCAACACCTCACCCCACCAGGATTCAAACCCAAAATCTTATAATTGTGACCAGGGAATGCTACCTGTGGACCACCAGGACACTAAAAGCAGTCCTAGATTCTGTTATATTTCTCGCAAAGCCTGTTCAACGAGCTTATGGTGCCGTGAACCTCTACTGGGGACCACCAGTGCCGCTTAGGTGTTCAGAGCAACGTTTTACCAAATCCGGCTTCGAAACACGAGGATCCATATATATTTCATTAGCCCAATAAAGCAAGCAAACTTCTACATATAATCAACACCTCACCCCACCAGGATTCGAACCCCCGATCTTATAATTGTGACCGGGGAACGCTACCTCTGGGCCACCAGGACACTAAAAGCAGTCCTAGACTCTGTTATATTTCACATAAAACCTATTCAACGAACTTATGGCGCCATGAAGCTCTAAAGGGGACCACCAGTGCCGCTTAGGTGTTCAGAGCAACGTTTTACCAAATCCGGTTTCGAAAAACGAGGATCCATATATATTTCATTAGCCCAATAAAGCACGCGGACTTCTACATATGATCAAAACCTCACCCCACCAGGATTCAAACCCAAAATCTTATAATTGTGACCAGGGAACGTTACCTGTGGACCACCAGGATTCAAACCCAAAATCTTATAATTGTGACCAGGGAATGCTACCTGTGGACCACCAGGACACTAAAAGCAGTCCTAGATTCTGTTATATTTCTCGCAAAGCCTGTTCAACGAGCTTATGGTGCCGTGAACCTCTACTGGGGACCACCAGTGCCGCTTAGGTGTTCAGAGCAACGTTTTACCAAATCCGGCTTCGAAACACGAGGATCCATATATATTTCATTAGCCCAATAGAGCACGCGGACTTCTACATATAATCAACACCTCACCCCACCAGGATTCGAACCCAAAATCTTATAATTGTGACCGGGGAACGCTACCTCTGGGCCACCAGGACATTAAAAGCAGTCCTAGACTCTGTTATATTTCACACAAAGCCTGTTGAATGAGCTTATGGCACCGTGAACCTCTAATGGGAGCCACCCGTGCCGCTTAGGTGATCAGAGCAATGTTTTACCCAATCCGGCTTCGAAATTCGAGGATCCATATATATTTCATTAGCCCAATAAAGTACGCGGACTTCTACATATAATCAACACCTCATCCCACCAGCATTTGAACTCACGATCTTATAATTGTGACTGGGGAACGCTACCTCTGGACCACGAAGACACTAAAAGCAGTCCTTGACTCTGCTACATTTCACACAAAGCCTGTTCAACGAGCTTATGGCGCCGTGAAACTCTAATGGGGACCACCCCTGCCGCTTAGGTGATCAGAGCAACGTTTTACCTAATCCGGTTTCGAAAAACGAGGATCCATATATATTTCATTAGCCCAATAAAGCACATGGACTTCTACATATAATCAACACCTCACCCCAGCAGGATTCAAACCCAAAATCGTAGAATTGTGACTAGGGAACGCTACCTGTGGACCACTAGGACACTAAAAGCAGTCCTAGACTCTGTTATATTTCAAGCAAAACCTGCTCAACGAGCTTGTGGCACCGCAAACCTCTACTGGGGACCACCAGTGCCGCTTAGGCGTTCAGAGCAAAGTTTTACCAAATACGGCTTTGAAACACGAGGATCGATATATATTTCATTAGCCTAATAAAGCACGCAGATTTCTACATATAATCAACACCTCACCCCACCAGGATTCGAACCCACGATCTTATAATTGTGACCGGGGAACGCTACCTCTGGGCCACCAGGACACTAAAAGCAGTCCTAAACTCTGTTATATTTCACACAAAGCCTGTTGAATGAGCTTATGGCGCCGTGAACCTCTAATGGGGACCATCCGTGCCGCTTACGTGATCAGAGCAATGTTTTACCAAATCCGGATTCGAAACACGAGGATCCATATATATTTCATTAGCCCAATACTGCATGCGGACTTCTACAAATAATCAACATCTTACCCCACCAGGATTCAAACCAAAAATCTTATAATTGTGACCAGGAAACGCTACCAGTGGACCACCAGGACACTAAAAACAGTCCTAGACTCTGTTATATTTCACACAAAGCCTGTTCAACGAGCTTATGTCACTGTGAACCTCTAATGGGGACCAACAGTGCCGCTTAGGTGTTCAGAGTAACGTTTTACCAAATCCGGATTCGAAACACGAGGATCTATATCTATTTCATTAGCCCAATAAAGCACGCACACTTCTACATATAATCAACACCTCACCCCACCAGGATTCGAACCCACGATCTTATAATTGTGACTGGGGAACGCTCCCTCTGTTCCACCAGGACACTAAAAGCAGTCCTAGACTCTGTTATATTTCACAAAAAGCCTGTTCAACGAGCTTATAGCGCCATGAAGCTCTAATGGGGACCACCAGTGCCGCTTAGGTGTTCAGAGCAACGTTTTTCCAAATCCGGCTTCGAAACACGAGCATCCATATATATTTCAATTGCCCAATAATCACACGGGCTTCTACATATAATCAGCACCTCACCCCACCAGGATTCAAACCAAAAATCCTATAATTGTGACCAGGAAACGCAACCTGTGGACCACCAAGACACTAAAAGTAGTCCTAGATTCTGTTATATTTCACGCAAAACCTGTTCAACGAGCTTATGGCACCGCGAACCTCTACTGGGGACCACCAGTGCCGCTTAGGTGTTCAGAGTAACGTTTTACTAAATGCGGCTTCGAAACACGAGGATCCATATCTATTTCATTAGGGCAATAGAGCACGCACATTTCTACATATAATCAACATCTCACCCCACCAGGATTCGAACCAACGATCTTATAATTGTGACCGGGGAACGCTAACTCTGGGCCACCAGGACACTAAAAGCAGTCCTAGACTCTGTTATATTTCACAAAAAGGCTGTTCAATGAGCTTATGGCGCCGTGAACCTCTAATGGGGACCACCCGTGCCGCTTAGGTGATCAGAGCAACGTTTTACCAAATCCTGCTTTGAAAAATGAGGATCCATATATATGTCATTAGCCCAATACTGCACGCGGACTTCTACAAATAATCAACACCTCACCCCACCAGGATTAAACCCAAAAATCTTATAATTGTGACCAGGAAACGCTACCTGTGGACCACCAGGACACTAAAAGCAGTCCTAGACTCTGTTATATTTCACACAAAGCCTGTTCAACGAGCTTATGGCACTGGGAACCTCTAATGGGGACCACCAGTGACGCTTAGGTGTTCAGAGTAACGTTTTACCAAATCCGGATTCGAAACACGAGGATCCATATCTATTTCATTAGCCCAATAAAGCACGCAGACTTCTACATATAATCAACACCTCACCCCACCAGGATTCAAACGTATGATCTTATAATTGTGACCGGGGAATGCTACCTCTGGGCCACCAGGACACTAAAAGCAGTCCTAGAACGCTGTTATGTTTCACATAAAACCTGTTGAACGAGCTTATGGCGCCGTGAACATCTAATGGGGACCACCCGTGCCGCTTAGGTGATCAGAGCAACGTTTTACCAAATCCGGCTTCGAAAAACGAGGATCCATATATATTTCATTAGCCCAATAAAGCACACGGACTTCTACATATAATCAGCACCTCACCCCAGCAGGATTCAAACCCAAAATCGTATAATTGTGACGAGGGAACGCTACCTGTGGACCACCAGGACAACTAAAAGCAGTCCTAGACTCTGTTATATTTCACGCAAAACCTGTTCAACGAGCTTATGGCGCCGTGAACCTCTACTGGGGACCACCAGTGCCGCTTAGGTGTTCAGAGCAACGTTTTACCAAATCCGGCTTCGAAACACGAGGATCCATATATACTTCATTAGCCCAATAAAGCACGCGGACTTCTACATATAGTCAACACCTCACCCCACCAGGATTCAAACCCACAAGCTTAGAATTGTGACCAGGGAACGCTACCTCTGGGCCACCAGGAGACTAAAAGCAGTCCTCTTATCTGTTATGTTTCACACAAAGCCTGTTGAATGAGCTTATGGCAACGTGAACCTCTAATGGGGGCCATCCGTGCCGCTTAGGTGATCAGAGCAATGTTTTACCAAATCCGGCTTCGAAACACGAGGATCCATATATATTTCATTAGCCCAATAAAGCACGCAGACTTCTACATATATTCAACACCTCTCCCCACCAGGATTCAAACCTATGATCTTATAATTGTGACCGGGGAACGCTACCTCTGGGCCACCAGGACACTAAAAGCAGTCCTAGAACGCTGTTATATTTCACACAAAGCCTGTTGAACAAGCTTATGGCGCCGTGAACCTCTAATGGGGACCACCCGTGCCGCTTAGGTGATCAGAGCAACGTTTTACCAAATCCGGCTTCGAAAAACGAGGATCCATATATATTTCATTAGCCCAATAAAGCACACGGACTTCTACATATAATCAGCACCTCACCCCAGCAGGATTCAAACCCAAAATCGTATAATTGTGACGAGGGAACGCTACCTGTGGACCACCAGGACAACTAAAAGCAGTCCTAGACTCTGTTATATTTCACGCAAAACCTGTTCAACGAGCTTATGGCGCCGTGAACCTCTACTGGGGACCACCAGTGCCGCTTAGGTGTTCAGAGCAACGTTTTACCAAATCCGGCTTCGAAACTAGTGGATCGATATATATTTCATTAGCCTAATAAAGCACGCAGATTTCTACATATAATCAACACCTCACCCCACCAGGATTCGAGCCCACGATCTTATAATTGTGACCGGGGAACGCTACCTCTGGGCCACCAGGACAATAAAAGCAGTCCTAGACTCTGTTATATTTCACACAAATCCTGTTGAACGAGCTTATGGCGCCGTGATCATCTACTGGGGACCACCAGTGCCGCTTAGGTGTTCAGAGTAACGTTTTACCAAATCCGGCTTCGAAACACGAGGAGCCATGTATATTACATTAGCCCAATAGAGCACGCGGACTTCTAAATATAATCAACACCTCACCCCACCAGGATTCAAACCCACAATCATATAATTGTGACCGGGGAACGCTACCTCTGGGCCACCAGGACACTAAAAGCAGTCCTTGAACGCTGTTATATTTCACACAAAGCCTGTTGAACAAGCTTAGGGCGCCATGAACCTCTAATGGGAACCACCCGTGCCGCTTAGGTGATCAGAGCAACGTTTTACCAAATCCGGCTTCGAAAAACGAGGATCCATATATATTTCATTAGCCCAATAAAGCACGCGGACTTCTACATATAATCAACACCTCATCCCAACAGCATTTGAACCCACAATCTTATAATTGTGACCAGGGGAACGCTACCACTGGACCACCAAGACACTAAAAGCAGTCCTTGACTCTGCTATATTTCACAGAAAGCCTGTTCAACGAGCTTATGGCGCCGTGAACCTCTACTGAAAGGGGCCACCAGTGCGGCTTAGGTGATCAGAGCAACGTTTTCCCAAATGCGGCTTCGAAATACGAGGATTCAAATATATTTCATTAGCCCAATAAAGCACCCGGACTTCTATATATAATCAACACCTCAGCCCACCAGGATTCAAACCCACGGTCTTATAATTGTGACCGGGGCATGCTACCTCTGGGCCACCAGGAAAATAAAAGCAGTCCTAGACTCTACTATATTTCACACAAAGCCTGTTCAACGACCTTATGGCGCCATGAACATCTAATGGGGACCACCCGTGCCGCTTAGGTGATCAGGGCAACGTTTTACCAAATCGGCTTCAAACACGAGGATCCATATATATTTCATTAGCCCAATAAAGCACGCAGACTTCTACATATAATCAACACCTCACCCCACCAGGATTCAAACCTATGATCTTATAATTGTGACCGGGGAACGCTACCTCTGGGCCACCAGGACACTAAAAGCAGTCCTAGACTCTATTATATTTCACGCAAAACCTGTTCAACGAGCTTATGGCGCCGTGAACCTCTACTGGGGACCACCAGTGCCGCTTAGGTGTTCAGAGCAACGTTTTACCAAATCCGGCTTCGAAACACGTGGATCGATATATATTTCATTAGCCTAATAAAGCACGCAGATTTCTACATATAATCAACACCACACGCCACTGAGGTTCAGGCCGATCTTATGGTGAGCCGAGAACGCTATCTCTGGGCCACCAGGACACTAAAAGCAGTCCTAGACTCTGTTACATTTCACGCAAAGCCTGTTCAACGAGCTTATGGCGCCGTGATCCTCTACTGGGGACCACCAGTGCCGCTTAGGTGTTCAGAGCAACGTTTTACCAGATCCGGCTTCGAAACACGAGGAGCCATGTATATTACATTAGCCCAATAAAGCACGCGGACTTCTAAATATAATCAACACCTCAACCCACCAGGATTCAAACCCACAAACTTATAATTGTGACCGGGGAACGCTACCTCTGGGCCACCAGGACACTAAAAGCAGTCCTAGAACGCTGTTATATTTCACACAAAGCCTGTTGAACAAGCTTAGGGCGCCGTGAACCTCTAATGGGGACCACCCGTGCCGCTTAGGTGATCAGACCAACGTTTTACCAAATCCGGCTTCGAAAAACGAGGATCCATATATATTTCATTAGCCCAATAAAGCACGCGGACTTCTACATATAATCAACACCTCATCCCAACAGCATTTGAACCCACGATCTTATAATTGTGACCGGGGAACGCTACCTCTGGACCACCAAGACACTAAAAGCAGTCCTTGACTCTGCTATATTTCACACAAAGCCTGTTCAACTAGTTTATGGCGCGTGAACCTCTACTGGGGACCACCAGTGCCGCTTAGGTGTTCAGAGCAACGTTTTACCAAATCCGGCTTCGAAACACGAGGATCCATATATATTTCATTAGCCCAATAAAGCACGCGGACTTCTACATATAATCAACACCTCACCCCACCAGGATTCAAACCCACAATCTTATAATTGTGACCAGGGAACGCTACCTCTGGGCCACCAGGAGACTAAAAGCAGTCCTAAAATGTGTTATATTTCACACAAAGCCTGTTGAATGAGCTTATGGCAACGTGAACATCTAATGGGGGCCATCCGTGCCACTTAGGTGATCAGAGCAATGTTTTACCAAATCCGGCTTCGAAACACGAGGATCCATATATATTTCATAAGCCCAATAAAGCACGCAGACTTCTACATATAATCAACACCTCACCCCACCAGGATTCAAACCCACAATCTTATAATTGTGACCGGGGAACGCTACCTCTGGGCCACCAGGACACTAAAAGCAGTCCTAGAACGCTGTTATATTTCACACAAAGCCTGTTGAACAAGCTTAGGGCGCCATGAACCTCTAATGGGGACCACCCGTGCCGCTTAGGTGATCAGAGCAACGTTTTACCAAATCCGGCTTCGAAAAACGAGGATCCATATATATTTCATTAGCCCAATAAAGCACGCTGACTTCTACATATAATCAACACCTCACCCCACCAGGATTCAAACCCAAAATCTGATAATTGTGACCAGGGAATGCTACCTGGGGACCACCAGGACACTAAAAGCAGTTCTAGACTCTGTTACATTTCACGCAAAGCCTGTTCAACGAGCTTATGGCGCCGTGATCCTCTACTGGGGACCACCAGTGCCGCTTAGGTATTCTGAGCAACGTTTTACCAAATCCGGCTTCGAAACACGAGGATCCATATATATTTCAATTGCCCAATAATCACACGGGCTTCTACATATAATCAACACCTCACCCCACCAGAATTCGAACCCACGATCGTATAATTGTGACCGGGGAACGCTACCTCTGGGCCACCAGGACACTAAAAGCAGTCCTAGACTCTGTTATAGTACACGCAAAGCCTGTTCAACGAGCTTATGGCGCCGTGAACCTCTACTGGGGACCACCAGTGCCGCTTAGGTGTTCAGAGCAACGTTTTACCAAATCCGGCTTCGAAACACGAGGATCCATATATATTTCATTAGCCCAATAAAGCACGCGGACTTCTATATATAATCAACACCTCATCCCACCAGGATTCGAACCCACAATCTTATAATTGTGACCGGTAGACGCTACCTCTGGGCCACCAGGAGACTAAAAGCAGTCCTAGACTCTGTTATATTTCACACAAAGCCTGTTCAACGAGCTTATGGCGCCGTGAACCTCTACTGGGGACCACCAGTGCCGCTTAGGTGTTCAGAGCAACGTTTTACCAAATCCGGCTTCGAAACACGAGGATCCATATATATTTCATTAGCCCAATAAAGCACGTGGACTTCTATATATAATCAACACCTCACCCCACCAGGATTCAAACCCACAATCTTATAATTGTGACCAGGGAACGCTACC
>NW_024757535.1:0-15759 GCF_018991925.1 Homarus americanus | reverse complement strand
AATAATTGTTGAAATGACAAAAATTTAATATTAAACACTTAAAATTATTGAATAGTATAAACCTCTTGATATTTACTATATAGTAAGAATTTAAGCCCTAGAACCGATTACTGTATTGGCGGACTAATACAGCTGGTGGGCTGCCGTCTGGCGGCTTGTGTTGAGGAGTGAAACAAGTAAACTCGGCTAATCGGTTGCTGGGTTAACCCGAGAGTTAAGAATCTTATGGGAAGGTAACTTTCGTTAACCTTGAAATCTACGTTTAACCGAGGACCACTGTGTGTGTATAATCTGATATATATATATATATATATATATATATATATATATATATATATATATATATATATATATATATATATATATATATATATATATATATATATATATATATATATATATATATATATATATATATACAGTCTTGCCGGTTAACGTCGATCGAACAATGTCGATCGCGTCGTTAAAAAAAAAACACGTGGCGCCTGCTGAGCCTCCACTCCCACGACCTTGCCTGAGACCACGATGATCCTCCCATACTGGTCCAGATAAGCCCACTTATATTAAAGGAATATGCTTCCTTTCTTAGGCTTTTCTAAGCATTTACCTACAGGTAAATGTTAACCTACATATATATTGAGGATAAATCTTTCACCTACAAATTGACAATAACACATTTGCTGTAATCAGACATATCTAGTTGCCTCAACAATTTGCAAGTTGCCAATTAGGGTTTGCAATTTCAAATTCTGTGGCATTACTAAAAATAGTAAAAGTTTCTGAGTGCACTCTAGATTAAGAGAAAGCGGAGGACTCAGAAGGCGTCCTGATGTGAGAAAACGGACTCGTGGGCGAGGGGACCAAATTAAAAAAGCATAGCTACATGTTTTAGCGGATTACAGTAGTAGGAAGTGTGCCCTTTTCATCACTTTGTAATAAACCTAGCCATGCCTATGTGTGTTTATGATATTTTCTGTACATTATATATATATATTTAGTGGAGTCTAAATATAGTGCATTAAAATGGAGTGTGTGAACCAATTAGAATAAATCCCATAGGTTCTGTCACTTTTAGATTTACTCAATTAGGGGTCCCAATTAGGCCCAGCGATAACCAGCGATGACTGGCACAGTCAACCCTCACTTCTTGGCGGTTAATGTAACCCACAGGGTACATGGCGGAAAGTGGCAACGTAAGCGAATAACATAACATATGGGATTAAATGAAATAGAGACCAGCTGACCCCCCAAACTCCACTTTCCAACACAATACCTATGTTCCTGAAAAGTAAAAATAACATCTTAATTTTTATGATGGTACATACTACAATTAATACTTAAGAAATAAGAAATACAGTGTAGGTGTGTCCATTCAAATAATGGACCCACGACTCCCCTCCCCTCTTCTCACACTACTGCAGCTCTTCCCTCAGAGAGGCGGAAAACTAGGCATAATTAATAAATAATACCTCAAACTAATGTTGAGACCTAAGCCTATAATTGACATTGCTGGATTCCTTGTAAGACCAGGAATATTTTGAATATAAATGTCTTATAATATTTTCTAAAGATAACATATTTACTCAGATTAAACATTTTATCTAAATTTGTGTGTCTAATCACCAAAATATATGATGTTTGTATTCAAAATGATCCTGCATGTAAGAATTCCAGCAAGTATAAATTATATTCTGGCGGAAGCCAATTTGTATAATTTTATGAGTTAAAACAAATATCTTCAGTTAATAAAAAAAAATATTCTTCAGGACACTATCTGTCCAATCAGTACCCCCACCTTGCCTCCCTCTTCCAGCAGTGGGTCATTCAACCCTCCCCCACCCCCACCAATCCTCCCTTCAAAGTGTTGGGTGAAAAAAATAAATTTTAACATTTTTGTGTTAAATAATACCTAGATTAAAATTGGGATAATATAATTGACATTGCTTGGATTCGCCTTAAGACCAGGAATATTTTTTGAATATCATATATTTTTGCACAAAAGATAACGCATACTTACTCAGTGAACATTTTATCTAAAAATTTTATGTCAATGCAAAATATATGATGTTTTATATTCAAAATGATCATCAAATTGTAAATTCCAGCAATGTAAATTATATTCTGGCTGGTTAATTTTATTGTGAATTTTATGAGCTAAAATAAAAATCTTCAGTTAATAAAAAAAAAAAAAAAAATATTCTTCACACGGTAACAGATGGTCGGTCGCAGGTCCCTCCTCCTCCCCCACCCCCACCAGCGTCGTACTAGATAAATGTGTGGGAATGTCTGAGACTGTTTACCTTTAGTAATAAATAATAAATCAGACTAAAAATTTAGGATAATATAATTGACATTGCTGGATTCCTTGGCAAGACCAGGAATATTTTGAATATAAATGCTCGCTATATTTTGCACAAAGATAACATATTTACTCAAGAGTAAAACATTTTTTATCTAAAATTTGTATGTCTAATGCAAAATCACCAGTGTTGCATATTCAAAATGATCATCAAATTGTAAGAATTCCAGCAATAAATTATATTCTAGCTTAGATGTTTGTATGAATTTTATAGGCTAAATAAAAAAAAATTATACTTCACGTGTAAAAGGGAATTTTTTACATGGAATGTGAGCATCCTGGGTTCTGGCAGGGCACGTAATGGCGATATGGAAGCTTGGCGGAATGTGGGACAGCGTAAAGTGAGGAGTTGACTGTATATACTTGTGACACTAATGGCCAGTGCTTCTGGTATTTATAATTTTGAGAATTGCAAGTGACAGCACTAGGATCCCACTTCCTCCTATCAAGGAATCGTAGTTAAAATTTAAAATTGAAAAAAAAACCATTCAAATAGAAGTACTGTACTTTATCTTACTGCAGAATCCCTCAATGTAAGTTATATTCACCCAGGTGGTTTGGGTGAAGGGAAGTATAGGAAGGCTTAGTCCTCTTGCGTGTGATAAATAAACACGCTTGGGCAGGGAGCCTTCAGCGCCAACTGTCAAATCTTATCTCAAATAAATAAACAAACAAGAAAAACTAGAGACATTCCTGTTACCTCACCTCCCGTCCCTCCCCTCCCCCCCTTCCCACTTTCCTTGTGTTCTGAATAAAGAGATTGGTGATTTCTTTATGTTTATTTTTTATATAATATCTCAGCAGACTAAAGTTACGATAATATAATTTGCATTGCTGAAATCCTTGCAAGACAAGTTAATTTGAATATAAGCATCATATATTTTGCTCAGATATAAAAATGCTAGTACATTACATTGTACAATGTACATTTTATAAAAGTTTTTCAATTGTATTTTTTGGGTGAATTTTTAAAAATTTATTTAATTTGTTTTGCATTTACATTCACACACCATATAAAACCCAAATAAATTAGTGCAAAGCTGGACTGCACATGTACTAATTGATTACGGTACTAAAATTGTTATGTCTGAGTCTGAATTACAACATGTTTTATGATAAATAAATCAGTATCTTTACAAGAATCCAAGCTATGTTAATTATATATTCCTAGGTCATATCACTGGCATTTTAAAATGAGAGAGAGAAGCTTATTAGGACTGTTAAATAAACACACAGTGACCTTCGACAAAACTTATCACCTCAACCCCACCCCAACCCCTCGCTGGGTGGCGGGCAGTCAGTCTCCCCCAGCCGAGGCACTAGGCTTACAGTTTGTACTATATAATATCTCAGGGTCAAGTTGGAGATTATAATTGCATTACAAGGAATCCTTGCAAGACAGCCAATAATTTGAATATAAAATCATATATTTGCTCAAAGAGATAAAAATTGTTGTACATTGGTGTACAGTATAGTACATTTTATAAAAAGTTTTTCAACTGTATTTTTGGGTGGAGTTACACTGTAGATTTCTTAGTGCAAGCTGGAGTGCACATGTACTAATTTGATTCTTGATTACTAAAATTAATCAGTATGTTACAAAGATCAGCTATGTTTATTATATTCACCCAGGTCATCGCTGGCTTTTTATAAGAGAAGCTTAGTCACCTAAGAACTGATAATGTCTACCGGTACATAGCGTTAGACCTGGGCCTGTGCCAACTGTCAAGCGTACTACCTCCCTCCCCCGCCCCTGCACCCCTCTCTCCCATCTGCTGGCGTTGCTGGAATCCTTGTAAAACAGTGAATAATTTTAATATAAGCGTCCGCTGTATTATTTTGCACAAGAATGAAATTAATCACGTGTATCACATTACAGTAGTGATTTAAGAGTAAAAAGTGTATATATCTTTGGTATATATTATTCCCATACAGCCTGCGTTAGTACTCAATAAAAAAAGTTTATGCGATAATTAGGACGCGTCCACAATTTGATTAACGTCACGTTTCCAAGAGCGTATCTGGGGCGTTCCAACGAGCATGACTGTATATACGGTGGGGTGTCTTATAGCAGTCCTAATTGGTTCTAGAACCTTGTTAAGATTTATAGCATTAGATTCAGATATAAGTTGATCCGTTCCAGGCTGAAATAACCACTTAACACTGAAAAATATAATATAAAATTGGCAAAATTTTTCAAAAAATTATAAATATGCATCTAAACCCCTGAAATAATGAGTATCATTATTACTTGTAATAAAAACAATAAATTAAGTAAAAAAAAATAAATAAATATAATAAACAATGATAAATAATGTTAGTAGATTTGTAGGAGTTTAGATTAGTTATAGCATTCTCAATTTTATAGAGTAAAACAGTTAGATTTATAGGAATATTAGTAGTAGGATCAAGTTAGATTTATAGCATACCCACTGTATATATATATATATAATATATATATATATATATATATATATATATATATATATATATATATATATATATATATATATATATATATATATATATATATATATATATATATATATATATATATATATATATATATACTATATATATATACAAATATTTTTACTTGCTTTTCATAACAGCGTTTTCGCATATCTGTGATGCCTTGCAAAGCTAAACTTTCATAACATGGTTTTTACAGCATGGTGAGTGTCCGGCTGGAGGCTATTTTTAGGTTCACCACCCCCACCCGCCACCCTGCCTGACTGCCTGTTTGCTCATAAAATTCATACAAATTACCCAGCCAGAATATAGTTTACATTGCTGGAATTCTTATAATTTAGTGATCATTTTGAATATAAACAACATATTTTTGCATTAAACATACAATTTTAGATAAAATGTTTAATCTGAGTAAGTATGTTATCTTTGTCCAAATATATGACATTTCTGTTAAAATATTCCTGGTGCTGAGGTAGCAATATCAATTATATTATCCTAACTTTAGTTTAGGTATTATTTATTAAAATTTAATTAGTTATCCCCACATCTCCTTAGGGCGGTTGGTGGGGGTGGGGAGGAGGACCAACCACCGACCATGCTGCCTTGATGAAGAATTATTTTTTTAACTGAAGATATTTGTTTTAGCTCATAAGTACCTAAATTGCAGTCAGAAATATAATTTACATTGCTGGAATTCTTTCAATTTGGTGATCATTTTGAATATAAACAACATATTTTTGCATTAAACATACAATTTTTAGATAAAATGTTTTAATCTGAGTAAGTATGTTATCTTTTTGTCCAAAATATATGACATTATATTCAAAATATTCCTGGTCTTACGAAATCCTTAATGTATCAAACCTCAATATCTAACTAATCCTGAGTGTTATTGTATAATGTTAAAAACTCTTGAATATGGAGGATTGGTGGGGGTGGGGAGGTTGGGACCCGGCCGCTTGCTTGATTTGGAAGAGGCAAGGTGGGAGTACTTTGATTGACAGATGATGTTGAAGAATATGTTTTTTTTATTAACTGAAGATATTTTGTTTTAGCTCATAAAATTCATACAAATTATCCGGCCAGAATATAATTTACGTGCTGGAATTCTTATAATTTGGTGATCATTTTGAATATAAACAACATATTTTTTGCATTAAACATACAATTTTTAGATAAAATGTTTAATCTGAGTAAATATCATTATCTTTTGTGAAAATATCTGGCATTTATATTCAAAATATTCCTGGTCTTACAAGGAGAATCAGCAATATCAATTATATTTTTCCTAACTTTAGTTGAGTTATCACATCTCCTTGGGGCGGTTGGTGGGGTTTCTCAGAGGGAAGAGCCAGTGAGTGTAGTGTGAGAAGAGGGGGAGGAGTTGAGTCCATTATTTGAATGGACATTAACTTGGCGACTGTATTTCTCTATTTCTCTTAAGTATTAATTGTGTGCATGTACCATCATAAAATTAAGATGTTATTTTACTACAACATAGTTATTTGTCGTCAAAAAGTGAGTTTGGGGTCGGGCTGGGTTCTATTGGAATTAATCCCATATGTTCTGTTATTCATCTTGCGGTTTCACTTAACAGGACCCTCTGGGTTCAATTGACCGCGTTAAGTGGGGTACAACTAACATATATATATATATATATAAATATATATATATATATATATATAAATATATATATATATATATATATATATATATATATATATATATATATATATATATATATATATATATATATATATATATATATATATATATATATATATATATATATATATATATATATATATATATATATATATATATATATATATATATATATATATATATATATATATATATATATATATATATATATATATATATATATATATATATATATATATATATATATATATATATATATATATATATATATACACACATATATACACACACACAACAGTAGTACCCATACTTAGCGGTCAATAAAACCCACAGGGTGCCCTGTTAAGTGAAACGTAATGCAACCATCAATAAACTGACCGATCCCCAAACTCCACTTTTTCCAACACAATACCAATGTTCTGGTAAAAATAACATCTTAATTTTATGATGGTACATGCTAATATTACTTAAAGAAATAGATACAGTCGCGAAGTTAATGTCCATTTAATGAATATCCCTCCCCCTCTTCTCACACTACACCTGCTCTTCCTCTCTCTGGAGAAAAACCACTAGAAATTTAATAAATAATACCTCAAACTAAAGTTAGAATATACATTGACATTGCTGGATTCCTTGTAAGATCAGGAGAATATTTTGAATATAAATGTCATATATTTTGCACATAACATATTTACTCAAATAAACATTATATCTAAAATTTGTATGTCTAATGCAAAATCTATGATGTTTATATTCAAAATGGTCACCAAATTGTAAGAATTCCAGCAATATAAATTATATTCTGGCCAGGTAATTTGTATGAATTTTATGAGCTAAAACAAATACCTTCAGTTAATAAAAAAAATATTCTTCACGAACTATCTGTCAATCAAAGTACCAACTTGCCTCCCCTCTTCCAAGCCAGGTGGTCGGTCGGTCCCAACCCTCCCCCACACCCAAATCCTCCTTCAAGAGATGTTGGGTGAAAAAACTAAATTTTAACATTTAGTATTAAATAATACCTCAGATTAAAGTTAGGATAATATAATTGACATTGCTGGATTCCTTGTAAGACCAGGAATATTTTGAATATAAATGTCATATATTTTACACAAAAGATAACATATTACTCCAGAGTAAACATTATATCTAAAATTTGTATGTCTAATGCAAAATCTATGATGTTTATATTCAAAATGATCATCAAATTGTAGAATTCCAGCAATGTAAATTATATTCTGACTGGGTAATTTGTATGAATTTTATGAGCTAAAACAAATATCTTCAGTTAATAAAAAAAAATATTCTTCACATGGTAACAGATGGTCGGTGGTCCTCCTACCCCCACACCCACCAACCCTCCCTACCAGATGTGTGGGAAAACCAGAATATTTACCTTTTAGTAATGAATAATACCTCAAACTAAAGTTAGGATAATATAATTGACATTGCTGGATTCCTTGTAAGAACAGGAATATTTTGAATACAAATGTCATATATTTTTGCACAAAATAACATATTTACTCAGAGTAAACATTATATCTAAAATTTGTATGTCTAATGCAAAATCTATGATGTTTATATTCAAAATGATCATCAAATTGTAAGAATTCCAGCAATGTAAATTATATTCTGACTGGGTAATTTGTATGAATTTTATGAGCTAAAACAAATATCTTCAGTTAATAAAAAAATATTCTTCACATGGTAACAGATGGTCGGTGGTTCCTCCCTACCCCCACACCCCACCAACCCTCCTACCAGATGTGTGGGAAAACCAGAATATTTACCTTTTAGTAATGAATAATACCTCAAACTAAAGTTAGGATAATATAATTGACATTGCTGGATTCCTTGTAAGAACAGGAATATTTTGAATACA
This sequence comes from Homarus americanus, assembly GCF_018991925.1. Lineage (NCBI taxonomy): Eukaryota > Metazoa > Arthropoda > Malacostraca > Decapoda > Nephropidae > Homarus > Homarus americanus. Next base: position 7,381 of record NW_024757535.1, on the reverse strand, counting down.
AATGTCATATATTTTGCACAAAAAATAACATATTTACTCAGAGTAAACATTATATCTAAAATTTGTATGTCTAATGCAAAATATATGATGTTTATATTCAAAATGATCACCAAATTATAAGAATTCCAGCAATGTAAATTATATTCTGGCGGGTAATTTGTATGAATTTTATGAGCTAAAACAAATATCTTAAGTTAAAAAAATCTTCACGACACTATCTGTCAAACAAAGTACCCCACCTTGCCTCCCCTCTTCAACCAGCGGGCGGTCAGTCCCAACCCTCCCCACCCACCAGGAGAAAGAGTGGGTGAAAAAAATAAATTTTAACATTTTGTATTAAATAATACCTCAGATTAAAGTTAGGATAATATAATTGACATTGCTGGATTCGTGTAAGACCAGGAATATTTTGAATATAAACGTCATATATTTTGCACAAAAGATAACATACTTACTCAGATTAAACATTTTATCTAAAATTTTTATGTCTAATGCAATATATGATGTTTATATTCAAAATGATCATCAAATTATAAGAATTCCAGCAATGTAAATTATATTCTGACGGGTAATTTGTATGAATTTTATGAGCTAAAACAAATATCTTCAGTTAATAAAAAAAATATTCTTCACGGGTAACATATGGTTCGGTCGGTCCCTCCCTCCCCCACCCCCACCAACCGTCCCAAGGAGATGTGTGGGAAAACCAGAATACTTAACTTTTTTGTAATAAATAATACCTCAAACTAAAGTTAGGATAATATAATTGACATTGCTGGATTCCTTGTAAGACCAGATATTTTGAATATAAATGTCATATATTTTGCACAAAAGATAACATAGTTACCCAGAGAAAAATGTTATCTAAAATTTGTATGTCTAATGCAAAATATATGATGTATATTCAAAATGATCCCAAATTATAAAATTCCAGCAATGTAAATTATATTCTGGCGAGGTAATTTGTATGAATTTTATGAGCTAAAACAGGCAGTCAGGCAGGGTGGCGGGTGGGGCAAATCTAAAAATAGCGTCTCGAGCGGACACTCACAGCGTATATGTGGAAAAAAATCCGTGTTAAGTGAAAGTTCAGCTCTGGCGAGGCACAGCGTATATGATAAAAGCAGCGTTAAGTTGAAACGCGTTAGGTGAGGTAATATATATATATATATATATATATATATATATATATATATATATATATATATATATTATATATATATATATATATATATATATATATATATATATATATATATATATATATATATATATATATATATATATATATATATATATATATATATATATATATATATATATATATATATATATATATATATATATATATATATATATATATATATATATATATATATATACAGTGACCCCTCGTTTAACGAACGCCTCGGTTAACGAAATTTCGGTTAACGAACTGCCTTCCATAAGGATCTTCAATTCGGTTAACGAACAAAATTCGGTTAACGAATTTCTTACGAACCGACCTCAACATGTTTTCGCTTGCACTGGCCGGGCAACCAGCTTTAGTATCAGTCCGCCAATACATTAATCGGTTCTAGGGCTTAAATTCCTAACTATTTTAGTAAATATCAAGAAGTTTATACTATTCAATAATTTTAAAAGTTTAATATTCAATTTTTTTGTCATTTTAACAATTATTGAACATAATTGAAGGTAAAGTGACTAGTTTAAAGCGCAGCATCCAGCCTCTTAACACAGCAAACAGGCGTTAGTCTCTCTCTGTTTTCACTGGAGGTAACATCTTGCTTGAGACTCTCTTCAACTAAACGCTTTTTTTTCTGTGTTTCCAAGCAAATTATTGGTCATTTTGAAATATATTTTACATATTGACAATATATAATGCAGTACAGTGTTGATTTAAAGAAAATAATCTTGAAATACACCAAGAGAACTAAAATTTTATGGGTGAAATGGTGCCATGGGGTGACTTCTCTTCCACCCCAATGCCTTCTCTTCTTCCTTCTCCTCCACCCCCATTGTAATTCATCCATCATCATCATCATCATCCAGGAGCCTTCTACATACACACCTCAAAGTAAGTGAACTTTTCTACCATTTTTGTTGAATTTAGGAAATTTTCGGTGAGCTGGAACCAATTACCCAAAAACCCATTGAAACAATGGTTTCGGTTAACGAACTTTTCGGTTAACGAACGACCTTCTGGAACGGATTGAGTTCGCTAACCGAGGGGTCACTGTATATATATATATAGTCAACCCTCACTTTACGTGGTTAATTCAACCCACAGGGTACCGCGGAAAGTGAAAACGCGTAAAAAGTGAACAACATAACATATGGGTTTAATTGAAATAGGAGACCCAACCCCAAACTCCACTTTTGGCGACACACATCTAATTTGTAGTAAAATATTATCTTAACTTGATGGTATGCACACACAATTAATAATTAAGAAATATCAATAATATTAGGTTTTAACACTTACATTAGTAGAAAAGATGGCTGGGCACAGGGATGGGCGGTTGGTTCGAGGCAGAGGGCAGATTATTGGCCCTCACCTGTATCGCTTATCAATTGTATCACTATCCACCACGGAGGCTTGCAGGGCCTCTTTGTCAAACCCTCAAAGTCCATATAAGTCCATATCCTCACTATAAATATCACTATCACTGACTTGGGCGGCTGTAGTGGGTGGCGGGTGAAGAACTCGGTAATGTTTTGATGACTGGGCTTACCTATGCGCACCCTGGTTTCGCCCGCTTACACAACATGGCGGATGGCGGGAGGTTTAGATCCAAAAATGGCGGCTCTCCGCAGAAAGGCTACGCACCGGCGAGAATGTGAGCATTCGGTTTCGCAGGGTACCGCGTAGCGTGGAAACGCTGAATGTGGGACAGCGTCTGAGGGTATTTTTAGTGATTAGGCTGCCAGCATAAAAATTTATGGCTAGTGAAAAAGTATTTTAAGTTTTATTCACATGTCTAAAATGAAAGGTAATGTGTGTGCATTTGTGTGTATTTTTCTTTACAAGTTAGACAGACAGCAATTTTCATAAATGTTCTATAAAGTACTTTTTAAAGGTTTAACAAATGATCATTCAAACAACTAACACTTATCAACTTGAGAATTTTAAACATCAAACACATAAGTGACATTTAAAAACTAGTAAAATTCTCACCTCATTGGGAATATATAACACCCATCCAAGCTTCCAGTGTGGGTAATATTCATAGCTCGAATGCGTTGGTAAGGCCTACATCTATCTCTTTAAATGAGAAGAAGGGGAAAGCCTTTGTTGAGAGGTCAACATCTGTTAGTTGGACAGTACCTGTCGTGCCAGAGGACCTGAAATAATTATCTTGATTGAGAAAGATACCATGTTATTAGACTGTAGAATAAATATGAGCAGAAAAGAATGAGTACTAAGGATTTTATCCAATCCCAAAATTAAAACTAGCTACATACTTTAAAAATATACTGTGCATAACACAGTACCATGTTGATGATGTAGGATGGTACAGTTTGGAGTGGGATTGGACAAGTTTCTATATCAGCGTGTTTTGGAGTGTGTAGAATAATTGAACAGTATGGCTGCCCAGGCAAAGATAAGAGCCTTGTGATGTGATACTCAGGGTAGTCTGCCAGTGAAGGTGGTGATGGGTGGTTTTTAATTTTCAGGCAAAATTTTAAATTTTTTTAAGACGATCTAAACTATTTACACTATTTTCTTTGTATGTATAGAGTGGGGTATGAAGATACAGGTACCCTTAATTAATGGGTTAGGCTCTAGAAATCATTTATAAAGTTAATTTTTGTAATGCATCTTGAAAAACTGAACAAATAGGAAAAATAGGTTTGATTCCCCAACAACAAGAAACTCCAATATAATACAGTACCTCCAAATACATGAATTCGATTCATGACCAAAAAAATACCCATCTAACTGACAAAAATAGTACCCATCTACAGTAAATTATATACTACCAGACACAGACACAGTAAAAAAATAACATCTAGTAAAAATATGTAGGAACACCATAAGGAAATGCAAAATCAATGTTTAACACAACTGCCATTTGCATAAGATCTAGCCATGTGGCCTCAAAGCTGTCATAGCAGCTCAACCCAGCTGGGATGCTGCCTCTGCTCCCCTCCAGCTCCCTCACTTAGCGTGCTAACTCTTGCACCTAGAGAAATGTTTAGTCCGACCACCCGAGAATCCAGACTTTTAAAACTCAAACTTTTTTTAAATTTAGCTGGCTTTTGTGTGTATGTGTGCATGCATGTGTGCCACAGCTGCAATAGCGTCAACAAGCGACCACACGGTCGCCACTTTAAAACAAGCAATCAAACTGTGACAACGTCGGTATATACTGGTGTATAGTTCGAGTTTTTGGACCAAATTTTTAGGCCAAAAATTAAGGGTTGCGTCCTATACAAGCGTAATATGTTTTGTTAGGTTGAACCGTGCATGATGGGAAGGCGAGGAGCAACTTTTAGCTTCAGACATGAAAAATATTTACCATTTACTGCGGTAAACAATGGTAACGTAAAATATGTACCAATTAGTAATGAAAAGTTGTGCAGTTCCTTCAGCAAATGAAGCTCCCAACTTACAATAGGCTAAATTACCTTACAGCTTTCAGTAGTCTATGTTGAAGTTCTTAGCACAGGCTAACTTATCTTATCATATACAGTATCACAGTTCTCATTGATCTACAAAAATACCGAATAAAACCTTTTCTAGTTTTCACACTTAATATAATACCGGTAATCTACTTCAACCTCCTATTGTTTACAACGACATCACGCATCCTACCAGCTGTTGAGTGTATCAGCTAGGCAGTACACGTGTTTTTGAATCGTTTTCAGTTAAAAACTGTTACATCACATGTATATTTTACCTTAACTGTGCCTGAATGAATATATACTGAAAATAAATAGTAGTTTTGCTGAAACTTGATGTATTTTAATGTAAAATAGGATAAAATACATGAAGAAAACATAAGATTTTACCTAACCTTCCGATGTTCAAGAGAAGCTACTGGTTTTTTATAGTTTTGGTTAAAATATTGTTATATTACAATGGTATTCTATTCATACTGTGCTTGATATAATGCATTCACGGAAATGTAATATTTTTGCTGAAATGACGTACATATTACAGTGGAAAGTGGGATAAAATCGTGATGAAAACAATGACTTTTGCTTTCTTTGTTCAAAAGATGTTACGTAATCGCTTTTCGATTGGTTTCAGTTAAAACTGTTGTATTACAATAATATTCCCTCCTAATTGACTTGAATAAATACTTGAATGGAAATATACAATATTTTGTTGAAACTACCCGCGTTTTCAGTGTAAAGTGGTGTAAAGTGTCGTGGTCGTAATAATAAATGGTAAACAATTTGCCTTAGGCACTTCGATTATTTTAGAACGGCGGCTTCAGTTTAAAGGAATGGCGTTTTACTGAAGGTTTTGTTGTTCCATTACCTCAAAACGGTGGGTGCGACCTATAAACGAGGAATATCATAAATTAACGATTTCTTGGTCAAAAAAATCAGGGTTCGACCTATAAATGAGGGGGTTATGGAGCGAGTATATACGATATGTAATTTTCAGTGGTAATGGTGAAATGCTAGTAATCAAATGCCTTTTGAAAGTCCGCGAGATCTAAAAAATTCTTTTGGTAGATCACATACAGTCTGTGATCTACTAAAGAATCTTTAGATCTCACTTAATAAGCGTCATTCTACGACTTCACTCCTACTCTTTCCATTTACAGAGTACTGTACAGCCCATAATAATGGCTCCTAAAGTAGATAAACTTGTGTGAGAGAGAAGAAGAACACGTTGAAATTAAGTGACAAACTTGATAATTAAAACTAGAACGTGGTGTGAGCAATACTGTTCTAATGGAAACATACGACATGGAAGGTCTACAATTTATGATATAAAAAGGCAAAGAATAAAATTTTAGAATTCACAGCTTTATCTTTTAAAACTGCTTTCGTTTGATAAATGAAGCATGCTATATTTGCTAATGAATAAACTATCAAAATGTACCTGTTCATCTCTTCTATATTTCTCCTGAAATTTGAATTTTAAAAGTACTGCCTGAGAATCGGACCCATTTCCCCAAGCAGTGCATCTACTCATATACCCGGTAAAGTATAATTTTTTTTATATATTTAGCTCATAAAATTCATACAAATTACCAGGCAGAATATAATTTACATTGGAATTTACATGTATTGATCATTTTGAATATAAACATCATGGATTTTGCATTAGACATACAAATTTTAGATCTAATGTAATAACTTGATTTACACAAAGCAAATATTTTATCTTTTGTGCAAAATATATGAAGTTTACATTCAAAATATTCCTGACAAAGGAATCCAGAAATGTCAATTACAGTATTATCCTAACTTTAGTCTGAGGTATTATTTATTACTAAAAGTTAAACTCTAGTATTTTCTCCCAACATTTCTCTGGTAGGGAGGGAAGGTGGGGGTGGGGGTGGGGCGTGGGGGGAGGGTTGGGACTGAGCCAGACCCAGCTGGCGTGAGTGGGAGGAGGCAAGGTGGGGGTACTTTGATTGACAGATAGTGTTGTGAAGATTATTTTTTTTATTAACTGAAGATATTTGTTTAAGCTCATAAAATTCATACAAATTACTCGACCAGAATATAATTTACATTGCTGGAATTCTTACAATATGATGATCATTTGAATATAAACATCATGGATTTTGCATTAGACATACAAATTTTTAGATCTAATGTAATAATTTGGTTTACAAAAGCAAAAATTTTATCTTTTGTGCAAAATATATGAAGTTTACATTCAAAATATTCCTGTCCTGCAAGGAATCCAGAAATGTCAATTATATTATCCTAACTTTAGTCGGAGGTATTATTTATTACTAAACGTTAAAATCTAGTGTTTTCACCCATCGTTTCTCAGAGGTAGGAGCTAGTGAGCTGGGAGGGGGGTGAGTCCATTATTTGAATGGACATAAACCTGGCGACTGTATTTTTTAAATATTAATTGTGTGAGCATACAAATTTAGATGTTATTTTACTACAACATAGGTATTGTGTTGGAAAAAGTGAGTTTGGGGTTGAGGCCAGTCTCTATTGGAATTAATCCCATATGTTCTGTTGTTCACTTTACGGTTTTCACTTTCATCGGTACCCTGTGGGTTCAAATTAACCGCGTTCGAGTACTACTGTGTGTGTGTGTGTGTGTGTGTATATATATATATATATATATATATATATATATATATATATATATATATATATATATATATATATATATATATATATATATATATATATAAATATATCTGACCTATATGTGGGGGGCATAAAG